>NC_088362.1:51920138-51970138 GCF_034508935.2 Berghia stephanieae
AAAAAAATTCATGGCATGAAATATAGTACTATCATTTCGTTGAGAGAAATTTATTTCAAAACTTCTTCAATTATTGCTAGAGATCGTCATGCTTTTATTCAAACCTTAAGGCTGATCTGAAAATGTGACTCTTCCTCCGGTGAGCAAAACAATCAAAAGAGGAGTGTATTTCAAAGCAGTCTACCGTTGTTAATGAAAAGAAGGAAACAGTTGTATTTCTAAGGATTTCTGGTTAAGGACTATAATTCCAATTCATGTGAATGTGACGTGACTTAAAATAGAATGGGATTATCAAGGCACATCGGCAGGGCAGGTGTTGTGTGTGCCTTTTTGGCCACTCTCTCATTGGTCAGTGGTGAGTATCAAGGGGAACTAAATCCATAGGTACTTCCATAGTCTTCCGGTTTGCAAATTATTTTACACACCAACCCACTGACTTTGCAAATAAATTTAGATTAGCAATTTTTGGATGGAATTATTATTTTTTAACATAGATTATACCAGACACTTGGTTGTTGCCAATAAGCGTTTTCAAATCTATTGTTGTACTAGGTTAATTCCATGTCAGAATGTTCGAATGGTGATGGAATGACGTGTTTGTTTATTTTAATTTTTTTTTCTTTTGTTTGATTTTTGTTTTGTTTTGTTATGTTACTTTGTTTTGCTTTCAGATTTATGGGGGTGGGGGGGGGGGGTTATTTGGTTTGGTTGCGTATTAATATTACAATACGGGGAAAAACCTTCTTCTGAATATCTTCACCTCTTCACATATGTGACAAAAGATGCAAGTAGAACGGCTCAAATTCCTGGATGTTTCCGCTACAGTCTACATACTATGGTTTAGATTTAGCACTATCAGACTTTCATCTTTTTTCTTAGCTTAGTATGTTATCTGACTATCCGAATGTTATTACTAATGACTCTTAAATATATAGCCGTTGAATACACTGAGACCAATATGCGTATGTTTTGAACTTTTCTTCGACAAGGGACTTGTTTTTTTTTTTGGCGCACTTGAGACACTTGAATCACAAAAATGTGACCCAGCGTGCCAGTTTGGGAATATGTAGAATCGAACTATCTAGACAAAGAAAGAGTTTAAAGTCATAATGAGCTCAGAATGATTAAAATTAATTTATTAAAGCTTGAGGAATAATACTCACTCTTCTCGATGGATGTATTCATTTCAACCGAAATGTTTGAGGCGACGTATACTTATTTTCAGGTCTGATAACTTAAACTATTATGGGCTCATTGTTGTAATGGTAACACTCCCAAAATCAAGGCCGTAATTGCATTCGTTTGTCAATCAGAATTGCAAATATATGCACGTTGGTTCCCGGTAAAGTTAAAATTGACTTTTCAGTATCTGGTTAACCCTAACACAACGTTAAGTCTTGATAGAAAAAAAACATGGAACACAAAGACATATGTAATTATAATGACCCATTAGCGTCAATATTTCATGCATTGACAAATAAAAGTGGCATTAATAGTCTAGTTAAGTTGCTGCCATGCATTTATAGACAATGCTTATTGTAGGCAATCTAGTAATTTACTTGTCGAAAATATTACTAAGAATAATGAAGAAGACGAGGGACTGAGAGGAAGAAAGAGGAGATAAGAGGAAGATGGTGAGAAAGAGAGCGAGAGAGGAGAAGAGAGAGAGAGAGAGAGCGGGAGGGAGAGAGAGAGAGAGAGAGAGAGAGAGAGAGAGAGTGCGTGTGTGTGTGTGTGTGTGTTTGTGGAGGGAGAAAGAGAGAGAGAGAAGGGGGGGGGGGGGGGGGAGGAGGATAGGTCGATTGATCGAAAGATATATATTATATATATATATATATATATTATATATACATATATATATATATATATATATTATATATATATATATATATATATTATATTATATATATCAGATAGGGAGGGAGAGAAGAATGAAGCACAAATATACTGATATAATGAAATCAATATAAGTATAGACGGACAGGAAGACAAATTGATAGATATATGGATCGATAGATAGATAGATAGATAGATAGATAGATAGATAGATAGATAGATAGATAGATAGATAGATAGATAGATAGATAGATAGATAGATAGGTAGATAGATAGATATAGATAGATAGATAGATAGATAGATAGATAGATAGATAGATAGATAGATAGATAGATAGATAGATAGAGCACTTTTCGTACCATATTTATATCAAACACGATTCAATAGATAGATAGATAGATAGATAGATAGATAGATAGATAGATAGATAGATAGATAGATAGATAGATAGATAGATAGATAGATAGATGGATGGATGGATGGATGGATGGATGGATGGATAGATAGATAGATCGATAGATAGATAGATAGATAGATCAATCGATAGATAGATAGATAGATAGATAGATAGATAGATAGATAGATAGATAGATAGATAGATAGATAGATAGATAGATAGATAGATAGGTAGATAGATAGATAGATAGATAGATAGATAGATAGATAGATAGATTGATAGAGAGAGGGAGACATTGAGTGATTGAATGAGAGAGAGAGAGAGAGAGAGAGAGAGAGAGAGAGAGAGAGAGAGAGAGAGAGAGAGAGAGAGAGAGAGAGAGAGATTTGGCCATAATGTTGAGAAAACTGAGAACCGCCCGATAATAGCAAACCAAAGCCATTTATTATCATGGGATACGAAAGGGCAACTTCAAAATAAAAGAAAATAGGTGGAAAGATAATGGGCGGTGGCTACATCTAGAATTTCGCCATCGCTGTCTTGTAAGAGATGTTTTTGCCCGAATGGCTATTGAAATGAAAGAAAATTAATAATAATAATAATAATAATAATAATAATAATAATAATAATAATAATAATAATAATAATAATAATAATAATAATAATAATAATAAATAATAATAATAACAATAATAATAATAATATAATAATAATAATAATAATAATAATAATAATAATAATAATAATAATAATAAAATAATAATAATAATATAATAATAATAATAATAATAATGATAATAATAATAATATAATAATAATATAATAATAATAATAATAATAATAATAATAATAATAATAATAATAATAATATAATAATAATAATAATAATAATAATAATAATAATAATAATAATAATAATAATAATATATAATAATAATAATAATAATAATAATAATAATAATAATAATAATAATAATAATAATAATAATAATAATAATAATAATAATATATAATATAATAATAATAATATATAATAATATATAATAATAATAATAATAATAATAATAATAATAATAATAATAATAATAAAGAAATAGTTGAATTTATTTTTTTTACGCTCGGTGTGGTGTCTCGTTCTATAAATCAAACGATGTTTAAGTATAGTCAGTAATCATTTAGGCGAATAAAGCGCGTCACTCTAGCCTCTGCGTTATATCAGGGTCATGCAGTTTATACATACATATTACCCCATTCGACTTAGTTGTGAAATAACGGAGTAGCTTGCTTTATTGGCATTAACAAACAGTGCACTAGTCATGGTATAAATAAAGACGCATTAGAGGCGACCTGAACTGCATAGACTGGACAGTTCGTTCCATACGGCCTGATGCTATATTATGAGGGATTATAAACGCTATCATGGTCGTGTGATTCACTAATGTGTATTTTATTAAGGATATGTCCACTTATTTAACACCTCATCAACAATAAAGGATGTCAGTTTGACAACTGTTTTATCTGCTTTTAAAATCCGTCCTTTTAAGGACTATAAGGTTCATGAATATTTTAAAAAAAAGAAAAAAAAAAAGAAGAAAAAAGAATGAACTTTGCCTTTTTTGAGATCTGACTCAACTACATTTCAATGCAATGACGAGATACTAACGATTTCTTTGGAATATTTGCACGCATGTGTAACAAGGAAATGTTTAATGAAGCGCTTTTTAGGTACTCATTTGAATATCACAAATACCACTTTGAATCAGACTACCGGTGCAAAGTATATGGCTGTGCAATCAAATTGCTTCTTTTCTTCTGCAATCAAATCGCGTCTTCTTTTATGCAATCAAAGAAATCTTTTTACGAGTACAATCAAATTAATTCTTTCCTTATACGAGTAAAATCAAATTGCTTCTTTGCTCATGTCATTAAATTGATTCTTTCCTATTGCCATTAAATTGCTTCTTTTCTTCCCAATAATGACGGTCCTGCGTATTGTTATTTTGATGAAGAATAAATACGGAAGATGGTTTTCCCTGCCTTACTCCTAAGTTTTCTATGATTATCCACGTGTCGTTTAGTTTTTGACAGAAGTGCCTTGGTGCACAATCAATTTCATTCATTTCCAACTGATGCTCAGTTAATCTTGTACACGTTCCCAGTGCACAATCAGGGTAAGGCTATGTGGTCTAGTGGCATGACACTCGCTTTCGGATCGGAAGGTCCTGAGTTCAAGCCCGTTCAGCGCGTATTGAGTCCTTGGAAAAGGCTCTTTACTCACATTCTCTTATCGTACTCAGGTGTAAAATGAGTACCTGGCCGTTAACAGCGTTGTCTCTGTCGAAAAAAATTGTAATATCGCCTAACAGGCGTCATGTCATGTCCTAAATGTTAAGTGTTGCTATTGACCAGGGACCCCTTGTAAAGCGCTTTGAGCACGTTTAGTGGATCTTGCGCTATATAAAGGCTCAATTTTTAAAAAAATGTTTTAACTTTTTGACAGCAGTGCCCTAGTGCATAATCAATTCCATTCATTTCCAACTGATGCTCAGTTAATCTTGAACACGTTTCCAATGCACAATCAGTTTTTGTTTTTATGTGTCAACAATAGGAAGATGGGAGGATGCGACGTAGATTCCAATTTTATTGTCTCTGGATTAAGCAAAACAAATTAGGCAAAGATATCTACCCAGTGTGACTTTCGAGCGATGAAATCAGAAATTAATAAGTTGTTGACTACAGTTATCATTAAAACATACGGGTAAAAACAAATGTACATACCTCTGACACCATAGGCCCATGGAATCGGAATTAATTCTGGTTTCTTTTATTTTTAGATGAACTTTAACAATTAATTGTCACCCCTTAGACAAGACGTGAAATATTGCAAAGTTCTTCCGATAATATGACATAACAGGCACATCTGGTTAACCACTGATGGGTAGGCAGAATTATTAGAACCTCACCCCCTCCCCACCACCCCCACCCCCAACAAAAAAAAAAACAAAAACAAAAAAAATTGACTCAAACCGGCATTGAAATCGCCATCTTTCCTTGTGAAACGAGCACTCTACCAATTGAGCTACCCGGGTCTCTGTATAAAGCAATGTACAATATGATGAAATATGTAAAGCTTTATGCCACATTGGCACTTTTTTATACATTTCATAGGAGGATTTAAGAATTTTGATTTGTGCAAATTAACTGATATTATTAGGGGTCCCTATAGCTCAGTTGGTATTGCACTCGCTTCACACTCAAAGGGACCGAGATTGATCCCGGATGCAGTCAAGATTTCTTTTTTTCTGACCCCTCTGTCCCCCCAGCAGTGAATGGGTAGCTGAGTCAAGTTAGATTTGGCGGAAAGTACTTTGCGATACAATAGCGTCCTATCCAAAGGATAACAAACAATTGGTATTGTCTGTTTCACGCTATAGAAACCGGGATAAAATAAAATCCGGCTCCAGGGGCCGAATGGCTCTGAGGGTCTACTTTTTTCAAAAAATAATATTGTTGACTATTTCCTTAACCTCTTAAAGGCAAGACGGATATCTTCAAATATACACCTCTTTCATTTTTTTTTAAATTCGTAAAAACGTACCGTTTTAATTAAGACAACAGTGACAGAATAGAAGCCTTAGATACTTTGTTGCTCCCACTCTCGTTGTGAAAACAGTAAATGTGATGTTTCTTTCTAGAAAGAAGAAACGTAGACCGAACTGTTTTCACAACAGTGACAGCTTTATAACTTGAGACACATGTTGCTATTACTCTTATTGTGTAAACGACAAATGGGATGTCAATTCAATATTCAATTCAATTCAATTTAGCCAGATGTACGGCTATGTGGTCTAGTGGTCTGACACTCGCTTTCGGGTCTGAAGGTCCTGAGTTCGAGCCTCGCTCGGCGAATAGTTTAATCCTTGGAAAAGGCTCTTTATTCAAATTCTCACACCGTACTCATGTGTAAATTGAGTACCTGGCCGTTAACAGCGTTGTCTCTGTCCGAAAAAAATATTATATCGCCTTACAGGTGTCATGTCTTGTCCCAAATGTTAAATGTTGCTGTCAACATGGACCCCTTGTAAAGCGCTTTGAGCACGTTTAGTGGATATTGCGCAACAGAAAAGCTCAAATTTTTTTTCACATTTTGCTATTACTCTCATTGTGTAAACGGCAAATGTGATGTCAGATTAAATAAAATCGAACTTCGCGGGTAAACGGTTAATACAAATCTGTACTGAACTCGGAAATTTTTAATTCGGTCTTGTTTAGTTTTGTTTTCTATCATGAAATTAACTTTCTGACTTCAGCTTATTATTATTATTATTATTAAGATGTGGGAGTTGAACTACGGGGATTATTGGGGCATCCTGATTTTGTTTCCTTTTTTTTTTTTGTTCACTTTCAGTGCTGGTACTGGTACTTTACATTGACAAAACGCTTAAATTTAGCCAGATTTTTTTCCCTTTCATATTTTGACCGATTTAAATGATCCACTACGTGTCAGATTTCTAAGAAGATATTTGAGTAGACAGTTTTCAGAGCCCCTCTTAGTCACAGCCGGATAGAAAATGAGTAAACATTCTCAAGCAACAGCTTGGTCACCTTATAATCGTCAGAGAAAATCAGATGTTTCAAATCACCCATAATGTATTGTTCTACTAGGCAAAAAAGACATGTATTATCCTCTTTAAGTCATTAAATAAATTAACGAAAACATAAAATTTCAGGTTTCTCAGAATGTTGAAACTGCGACATAACAGATTATGAAGTTCTCCTCCTAAATTTCTTGGAATTCTTGGGTTTAAGAATATTTGACATGACGTGGAGATAATTTTCTTTCATCAATATATTGCTTTGTTTCATACTACATGTTTGGTGGTTGTATGTTTTGAATGAAAGTTGTCACGTTACTGTTAAGCGCTTTGAGCTTATTGAGATACGGGGTAAGGCGCTATATAAAAACCATATATTTAACTATTATTATTATTATTATTATTATTATTATTATTATTATTATTATTATTATTATTATTATTATTATTATTATTATTATGTGACAAATAAATTTTTTGCCAAAATGAAAAAAAAGTGCTTTGTCAGTGTAAATAAGTCAAAGGTTTAAACCTAGGTGCAAATATTAGGCGGTCTGATTACCGAACACAATTATGGGCTTAATTTAACAATATTTTGCGTCGGTTTGAGAATTTCCATGAGAACAACGAACCCATAACAATTTGTGTTATCAGACATGTTAATAGGTAAACGTAGCAATTTCTCAGGCAATCTCGGATTTATTGGTGTATCTTTATTTTCAAATTGTTTTTTTTTAAAATATAATTTACAGGTTTGAGGTGCTTGTCGTGTCGAGGGCAGACCGTTTACGAATGCATCATGAGTGCCATGATCAAAATCTGCGACAAAGGAGAGGTAATTGTGTAATAAATAAATCATCACAACTCACGTCATCAAGATTGCCATTGCTATTGTCATTGTCATTATTCTAATCCTCATCACTGCATCTTTATCATATATTTCATTATTATCTCCTACATTGTCAGTATCTTCATATCTATTAATTGGTATCATCACCACCATTATTATCACAGTTATCTTCATTATCATCTTCACATCATCACATCATCATCATCATCATCATCATCAACATTTGCGTCACCATTGTTGTCATCAGTATAACAGTTAGCATCGCCCCTACTATCACCAATACCACAACCTACAACAACAGCAACAACAACAACATATTCTTATAACCACCACAACCATCGTCATAATCTACTAATGGAACTAAGATCACGTCACCGCTATAAAAGGAAACGCTTAAAGAATTTTTCATAAGACCCTGACAAATTCTAATATTATGTTTTGAAATAGTGAAAGATTTTTAAAAAGCTGTGCTTAGGCGTGCTTTGCAATGTTGAAGGGACAATTTCAGAATTTTCGTTATGCGACAGAAAAGGCACCAAAGAAAAAATTCTTGTCGGATTACATATGAAACGCAGTTTAAAATTCTTCTTATTTTTCTTCTTTTTTTTTTCGCCCATGTCATGGATCTATAATTGTGAACCCACCACCCATAGCCACCTTAAATAGTTCTTGCTTATCTTACAAATGAATCAGCCCCACAGATCTTAAGCATCAATCACAATTTTAACACGGGCGATTGAAATACGGCATAGTGTGGAAATATGATTAATACTCGCCAACTGTGGGGCTGGCCGATTTGGCTGCTTGACACATACTAAAGGCAGCTATGGATCGACCACATAGAGAAATCCATCATTAAAAACTGTTCATATCGCAAAGACAAGCGGGGAATAACCCTTTTTATAAATGAATTATTTAAAGTATTGTTTAGATTGTTCCCCTTGCAATATTTTAAATTATATTTAAATACTAGAGCTAGAATTTAAAAAAAAAAAGAAATACATGGACAAGCTACATTATATGTATATTCTGGTCGGGCTTCTTCCTGTTTTGCTTTTTTTCGGGGGGGGGGGGGGGTTATGTTGTTGTTGGGTTTTGTTTTGTTTTTGTTTTGTTTTTGTTTTTTGTTTATTGTTTCGTTGTTTCTGTTTTTTTTTTTCAAATAATAATTTTGTTTTGGTTTGTTTTTTGTTTTGTATAGCTTTGCTATTTTTTCAGTGTTTATTTGTTTTTATTTTGGGTGATGTTGTTAACATTCCTAGGTAACATCTGTTTTTCTCTCATTTATCAGGAATGTCGATTCAGGATGCTATTTCCACACCACTACCCGAGCAGAGTCCATGCATGGTTTGAGGGTGGATGTGCCTCCATCGCAGAATGCAGGGCCCCAGACAACGAGTTTTATGCCCATTTCTGCTGTAGAATTAGTTACTGTAATTATCTACCTGTTGGATAAAACAACCCATATTATAATATTCAAATGATACTAAGCTGCTAGAAGATGTGGACTGTAAAAAGTAATAAACAAAATGAATATAACAGCTTCAATAATGAACAAAATAACAAAAAACGGAACGTTTCGGGCTCAAAACCCTTCTTCAGCCAACAACAAAGGTTTTGAGCGTGAAATGTTCGGTGTTTGGTATTTTGTTCTTTTTTGAAGTTGTCATATACATTTTTGTTTAATACTTTTTACAGGTAATATCTGTAATATTCTGTAGATTAGACCAATCTAGGTAGTTGTATGTTGACAATACCACATCGCACTTGTCCCGCCCGAATGTTTTATATATTATCATTAAATATAGATAGTGTAGTATTGTCTTCCCGTCATACCTAGTTACAAATTAGGATAGAGTAACCGTTTAAACAAATTTTATATATATATATATATATATATATATATATATATATATATATATATATATATAATTACAATGGGTATAGACCGACCAATACTTACTTGCAGGTCTTAGAACCCAAATTGTTGTGGGCCTGCTTGTTGTTCTGGAACTACTCTCAAACCCACGCAACGCAAAAATATTAATTCAGTCCCACAATTGCGTTCGGTTATAAGATCTTCAAACAATGCGTTTACATTGCTATAAAGACTTACTAACATCGGATTTATCCGTTTTATTTTGATATTGACAATCAATTCCTGGCAATGTGTTGTATTTTGACAACGGGAAGGGGACGGGGTGGAGGTAAAAAATTGTAATATCGCGTCATGTCTCGTTGCTGTTGGTAAGGGACCCTTTGTAAAGCGCTTTGAGCACATTAAGTTGATAATGAGCTATAGAAATGCTCATTTTTTTTCTTACAAAATGTAATTCTCTCTAACACATTTCAAGTCATTAGGATTACACAACCTACTTTTGTTTGATAGATAAAGTTCTTAATGGATGTTTTGGCAGGAAGTAATGAGTAATGGTGGGCATTTCAGTAAACCGAATACCGTACATTAAATCTTCAAACGCATTCAGACGGGTGGGAAATGTTTACATATGATTGTATCTTGCTACAGCATTTTCATATTAGTATCTACATATTTCACGATAAACCACACAGCCATTTTTAGTATCTAATTTACATTATTGTTGTTTACATTTTAATACGAATTTGTATTGCCATGTGTTTTTGTTGTTTATCAATATGAAAATTTTCTATGTCATTCATTCTTATCCAACTTGTCTACAATGACTGGAAAAATGGCATAATTTTACAATAGAAAACGCCGTTCATGATATACATGTTTGTTTGTTTGTCCATTCATTTGGGCTTGAATTAGATGCTATGAATAAATATTCTTGTTCTGATGCAACATCGACAGACAGCAAAATTGTGAGCAACGTGACAAACAAATGAATTTTTTTTTTGTTTAAACTAAAAGTTGAAATGACAATCATTTACTAAATTGAGTTTTAAGCAGTGCCGGAAACCATTGTCAACTATAAAAATGATAAATCTCTATCCAAATAAAATAGGCTTTTGACTAAACAATTGTGTGTCAAAGAAGGCCATCGACAAGGTTATTTGCAAGCATAAAACATAAATTAGAAAATGCCTCTAGACAGATTAAAATTGTAATTGTTATTTTTATTATTATTATCATTATTATTATTATTATTATTATTATTATTATTATTATTATTATTATTATTATTATTATATTATTATTATTATTATTATTATTATTATTTATTATTATATATCATCATCATCATTATTAGTAGTATTTGTTATTATTAGTATTATTATTATCATTATTGATATAATAATATAATAATAATAATAATAATAATAATAATATAATAATAATAATAATAATAATAATATAATAATAATAATAATAATAATTAATAATAATGATAATAATAATAATAATAACAACAACAACAACAACAACAACAACAACAACAATGTCATGTGTAGAATTGTAAAGTGATGAACTATGATACAATAAGAGATACATAGTCGACAGATGAAAATAATCTGACGATTGCAATAAAGTACAAAGAAGTAATTATTGTTTCGAGCCCAATCCCTTCTTTTCCTTTGGTATGATTCATTGCTCATGTTTCCTCTACTTTATTTAACACTGTATCATACGTAAATGTTTAAGTTCATACGTTTTGTGCAACCTCCTCTAGATTGTTTTGATTTATGTATTTTCATCCTGTTTGCGTATTTCTTTTATACCAATCCTTCCTATACTTCACTGAGCAGTAAAATGTGCATAATTTTACATTAGATTTACAATTTAAAACATTTGAATTTGTCTATGTGAATTTGCTATCATTTTTTTTCTAAATATCTATATAGCTAGAATTATAATTGACGTGTATAATGTTAAACAATCTAAAATAAAAAACTTCTAAAGTTGATAAATCATATTGGTTTTTATTAAATCACCATTTGCACGTCCTAAACTTGTTCTCTGCCCATCCTCCCATTTTCATTTCCCTGGATCAAGAGTCCCACCAGAAGTAAATAAGCTGTAGAGTATAATTTTAACTTCACAGAAAGTTCTCTGCAAAAAAAACAACAAAAAAAACAATGTCCTTTTCATACGATTCCAAATTATAGATACAGTGATGCTTCAGCGCTGAAATGACCTACATGCGTCGCAAGCGTCGTAAAAGCCTAAAAAAAAAAACAAAAAAACAGACAGTGATGCTTTGGTTCTAATTGACCCCGAGAACCTGAAGGACTCTCATGTTTGATAAAGATTATTGATAGGGTGGATTGTCTTCCACCGACGTGTATCAATTTACAGGTCGGATAACCTAAATTATTATAGGCTCAATGTTTTAATGGAAATATATGAATATTTTAATTTTAATGGTATTTAACCACCGTGCCCACAGCTTCGGTTACCGAGGAAAATTATCGATTTAATTTAACATTAGTACCGTATTCTACGATTATTTTCTTCGATTTGTTGATAATATTTCCATTTCAACAATGATACCATATCAAATTGGGTTTACAGATTTATGATTAACCTGGCTAGATACATGTTGTATCAACACGTGCGTGAAATAAAAATCAATAGTTTTTGGTTGATAACATTTAAAAAGGAAAGAAAAACTAATTTGTATGTAAAGCTTATTTTTATTTTTCATATGGCCAAATCAGCAATCATAATCTATTGATCCAAAAACAACAAAACATCTCTCTCTCTCTCTCTCTCTCTCTCTCTCTCTCTCTCTCTCTCTCTCTCTCTCTCTCTCTCTCTCTCTCTCTCTATCTATCTATCTCTCTCTCTCTCTCTTTCTTTCTTTCTTTCTTTCTCTTTCTTTCTTTCTCGCTCACTCTCTTCCTATGGTTTTATTTCATTACCTTTCTCTTCGCTCTCTCTTTCTCGCTCACTCTCTTCCTATGGTTTTATTTCATTACCTTTCTCTTCGCTCTCTCTCTCTCTCTCTCTCTCTCTCTCTCTCTCTCTCTCTCTCTCTCTCTCTTTCATTCTCTCGCTCTCTTTCTCTCTCACTCTCTCGTGCTCTCTATCTCTTTCTTCTCAGCACAATACCAGTGATATCATAATGATGATGGCGGTTAATATGATGAGAGTAATACTGATATGGATGATAATCATGATAAATTTGAAAAAAATAAATTAATTTTTCATATATCGCGACTCTAAGCATTTCTGTTGTCTACATATTTCTGTATCAAAATGAATAAAATGTCGTACTTGGATCTTGTAGGTAAGATTAAAGATGAGGCATTTTTTTTAAAATTCGGTTGTGCACTAGATAGATAGTGATATATATTGAATGTCCACGATAATTCTTGCTTATAGTCTCTAAACTATTATACATTTTACTGACATCAAACTATTGTATTGAGTTCGATTCGTATTTAGTCCGAGATCCCTTCTCCCAAGTCCCTCAATAACTGTCTATAAAACAATAAGAGATGTAGTTGATTTAGATTAAATCTGAATTAAAACACACTGCAATAAATCCTCAAAGAAGTCTCTTTACGAATTCCCTTAATTTCTACTCTAGAATATTACTGGAATGTATGAAAGTATATGTACACACGTATACACGTATAGACTAAGGGCTACCGGGACCCCCACTCCCCCCCCCCCCCTGGGGATTTTATGAGACCAATTTTTCTAGTTAGTATAACATCTAAGCAATCCGTTTATGGCCGGCTGCCAAAAAAATAGTGTCATCTTTACAGAGTTATTGCCCCTGAAAGGTCATTCGGTGCAAAAATTTCTAAAAATTTATAAAATGCATTTTTGTATTTTAAAACATGTCTAATTTAATATAACTAAATATTGTGTTTGAAACTGATGATTTGAGGGTCATTTTGAAATACATACAAACTATCTTTACTAGTGACAAATAGAAAATTAATAAACAAAAACATCATTTTCTCGAAATACATATTATAGCATTTTAGGATGAGAATGTGAACTACTGAGAATAGGTGTCCTTGAAATACATTTATATTATAATTGTGACACACACACTCACCACATTCACACATTATATATATATATATATATATATATATATATATATATATATATATATATATATATATATATATATATTCTGTTATGGTTTGAGAGGTATGGAACATCCACTCATTGGTCACAGTCTGAAAAATCATCCTCTGATTCAGAAGACCATTCCTCTTCACCATCCTCTTCCTCAATGTCATCTTCTTTGGGTTGCTGTTCATCAACAATAATGTTAACTAGTTCTTTTGGTATAATGTCATCATCTCCAAACCAGTCGATCACCAGACTACCAGTACCAGAAGCTGTCCTTTTCCAACCGTTTTCCTCTGGTTTTGGAATTTCGGGGAAGTTTGATGCTGCTTGCTTCCAAACCATTGCTTGAAAGTTTGCTCTCTTGCTATGCATCTGTAGACCTTTCTTACAGGGAGGGAGCTGGGACAAATCAATGCCTTTACAGTGGGAGAGGGGTCTGTCATCTCCAGGGGTCAATCTTTTTCTCACCGTATCAGCTCTTAGTTTGTTGACGTCATTTGCTCTGCTGTCTCCATACATTAGACACACAAACTTTTCAAGCTTTGATAAAACATCTTGATGTAGCACTTCTTGATTTCCCAATTCAGAAAATAAGTGTGTGAAATCTTGGTGTTTTGTCAATAGGGCAAATGGACGTACTTTTCCTTTTCCAGCAAAGCAGCTGGTAGTGTCACAACCTGTGAAACTGTGAAATCCCAACATAGCGTCACATATTTCTGGTGATAATTTGCTAGAAAAGTTTGTGATGTTGAGAAGCCTTCTGTTTTCCCCTGAACCTGTGTCAAAAAGTAAAGGGACTTCAATTTTCTTTGCAAATGCCAAACGCAACAAAAAGACATCAGTATCTGATGATCTTACTACAATTTCTTCCTTCCTTGAATGTTGAGCTGCATATGTACAGTGAACAATAATTTTGGTGTCAGCTTCTTCGTGACTACAAACCAGCTCAGGCATTGGTCTAGAATCTGTGGTTATTCCATTCTCACTGCTCAGCTGTACACATGTGTTTTCGATCGCAAAGAAAATGTTTCTGCCTTGGAGTTTTGATGCATATTTGTCTGACTCCCATTCTTGTAAAATTAGTTTCATTAGGTTTATTTTATTCTCCCCACTTGATAGAAATAGCTTCCAGTCGCTTGGCACTTTTGTTAACAGTCCTCCAATAAGAAAAGTGTTATTTGAAGAATCACCCCTTCGAGATCTTTCTGTTGCTTTTATTGAATCCTCGAGGTATCTGTCTGTAATGAAATGAAGGTCTGTAGACTTTGGGAGTGTGCTGAACAGTTTCAGAGCCAGTTCACCAAATGTTTCTGGTAATGAAACCAATGCTTGGAGAACTGCATTGCCATCAACAATGTAGATGCTCTTCAAGAAATTCATTCTTGAGTCAGCAATTTCATATTTCTCCATTCTATTCATAAGTGTAGCTTTGTTTGTCTTCAAGAAAGATCCATCACTTGTTGCTAAAGCCCACGGAACTGGGCTTAGTGGATAGCACATCACTTTACGAAGATCAATGTTAGGACACTGGCTTAACATGAGCAACTGGCCAAACATATCTCTTTGGGCTGTAATTTTCAATGTTTTCGTTTTGTTGGAACTTTTACTATGACGAGCATCTTTTTGAGTCAATTTCTTCCTGCAGCTTTCATGGTACTTTGCTTCACGTGATATCAGACAATAATTTTCTGTCAACCCTATCAAGCGGCTATCTCCTCTGAAATGGCAGCTTCACATATGGAAGATTATGAAGACTCTGTTTGACACTTTACAAACTTATCTTTTCTTCTGTTTACATATTTCTCTTTTCGCTGACAAATGATACGTTCATCTGGAAAACAAGGTCCTGTCAGTGATTCAACACATCTTCTTTTAAGACTATTATCTTCATTACTGTTGGATTCCAGTTTTCTTTTCTTTTCAAGCCGTACATATTTCAGGTTAGTGAAACTTTTCAAACAAGGACGATGGAAGCCATGTTCTTGACCTGGATGATCTGGAAGATTGTCACAGATGTGTACACATCTTTCATTGATGTCATCACTCTCAAGTCGAATTCTCTTAATTTTTTGAACATTTTCCCATGCCTCCTCTGTAAAAGGTTTTTAGGAAACCGTGATTTGCTAAATTGTGATAATGAATAACACAGGTTTTCTTCACTGTCTTTGGTCGCTTATGTCTATCTTTTTTCAAAGAAACAGGCTCTTCGGAAGCCATTACACAATCAAGTTGATGAGTTAATATATTGATGTGAGCTTATAATGTCAATTTATTTTGTCATATTATTTCATTCTGAAATTTAAAAAAAAGAAAGAAAAAGGTTAGGAACAATCGACACTCTAACAATGGGGAGGATCACTGTACTCGGTAGCCATTATGAAATCAAATTTTATAAAAAGATCTGGCTAGTCTAGTAAGACAACTAATCAATGATGAATTATTTAATTTTGGGTCAGGCATACAGAAAGAGTTCCTATCTTAGGTCATGTCTAAGGGCAGGCACACGGAAAAGGAAACATATGGAAAGGGACACATGAATGTAAACAGTGAAACACAAAGCAGAATTTTCATGTCAACACAACTTTGTTCTCATAGAAAGACAATTCAGATGATAGGGTATACTATAAATATCAGCATCTTTCACATTTTCCGATCTATTAAGCATTCTATCATTTAAAGAAAACCAACAATATGATGCTTTTCATCTTAGTTGGTGTTATCTTAATACATGTAGCAGGCTTTATGGACGTACTTATATGATGTCAGCTTTTATCAGTTATAATATGAAAACAGGCAATAGGCAAGCACAAAGACTAACCCTCATTAGCCATAGGTTTAAAAAAAATAATTGAAGCATCTTGTTTTCTTTTGGGTGTTGAAGAGGATATACTATTTTGGTCTCTCTGACTAAACGTACATTTGGGCGCTGATATTGATATAACCTATTTGAGGTGCTAGCGCCCTAAAAAGGCCAATAAACAAACACAGACTAACCTGACACCGAAACTATAGAAAAATATGGGAAGGGACACATGAATGAAAACAGTGGAACACAAAGCAGAATTTTCATATTTCATGTCAACACAACTTTGTTCTCACAGAAAGACAAATTGAATGATAGGGTACATTATAGACATCAGCAGTTTAGTGTTACTTTTTTCCTTTCATAAGTACCAATGGTGAATCTAATAATTCGCATTATAATATTTTTCTATGACAAGAACTGCAAACCCTTATTTTTTAAATAGTTATTTCAGCAAAGCTGACACTGAAAAGCTGATTTCAGTGTTTACCTGGACCCCCCCCCCCCCCCCCTAAAAAGTGAGTGAGCATCATGCTTACCGGACCCCACCCCCCCCCCCCCCCCAACCAGAGTCAGACTAGATGTGACCCCCCCCCCCTCCTCCCCTTGGGCTGATGTAATTAAAAAATTATCCCTAAGTACCAAATTTCTCCTGTCATATTACAATAAACTGCTTTCATTTTGCTATAAACCTTTCTCTAATCCACCAAGGGGAATAACTGCTCTGTCAACAGTACAATCACAAAATATCCAATATCTTCAAAACTAGTGAATAAAAATTTACGAAATTTTAGATTTAGGTCTAGCTATACACAGGCTATAACACTTTTTCTTTGATGTATATAGAAATATGTAATGCTCTAAAGTTATATAACAGTGTCTGTGAAACTTTTTTGAAAATTTGAATATTTTAAAATTCATCCTTGAAGTTCATACATACTAAAGACTCTGAACCTTGAATTTAGTTATTATTTATCTAATATAGTCTATATACATTAGTGCAATCCAAATTTGTGACATGTGTGATGAAAACTAAGGAAGCTATGGCACTTCAAAGTTTGGCAGTGGCGAGCTCATTTTAACGCACTTGATGACCTTTCAAGGGCAATAACTCTGTGAAGATGACACTTTTTTTTTGGCAGCCGGCCAGAAATGGAAAGTCCACACATTATATTTACTTAAAAAATTGGTCTCATAAAATCCCCAGGGGGAGGGAGTGTTTCGCCCATTGGCCCTGGGTCTAGTACTACATGTGTAAATTGGTCACCAATCGAAAGGTTATTGGGGGGTCAACGACTCATCAAAGAGCAAAGAAATTCGTAAAGAAAAGAAAATCGACTATTATTTTAGAAATATTGAGTTGGCCTATTTTATACGGCAGTTTGAAACGCCAATAGAATTAACGAGGTGGTTGGGAGCTCCTTGGTGTTGTGGTATGCAACAGATGTCGGCACACACTTATATTATTATACTATTTAGTGGAGGGAAGAAATTCGCAGAAGATGGGGTTATTGTGATATCATTATATTAAGTTAATACAATAATCCGTCTTAAAACACCATAATATTGTCATCGGATATGTGATTTACGAATATCCCAGATAGTCTCAAGTTGACTCTAACTAAAACAGCATGTGAATCAAATCTTGGAAACTTGATTATTCTTATCATTCGATAACATTGAAAGGCACAATTTCAATGACCAAACACATAATCTTTACCTTTACCCTTTTCCCATAGAGAAGGGATTCTTGTAATGAATGCAATGAGAATGAGAAACGACCTGATCAATTTAACATTGACATAGGACGACGTGAACTTATTTTCAGGTGTGATAACCCATTGTTATAGACTCGTTGTTCTAATGGAAATACCTACCCTCAAACCGACACAAAATATTGTCCATTACAACAATATTAAAACAAGCTAATAATAGGGTTCAGCAGTCATGACGTCACTTCCCTCGTAATGACGCGTAGTAAATGGTTCTAAACTATCGGAACAATGACGGACGTCATTATTTCCATCATCGCCGTTCGTTATGAAATACTTCTCCGACGAGCATAAAAGTGTATCCAGAGGAGAAAAACGTTATAAATCTGATCATGTTTTGACTTTTATACATTCTGATCACATGACATGTGAAAAAGTTCTAGCCAGCATGAAGAATAAAAGTACCGATTATCTTTGTTTAGAACCAAGCTGCTGGTTGCTGGGCGGACGTGACTTTAGACTATTGAATCCGAATAGTTGTGACAAATAATTAGGGAGCGGGCGCTGGCAAAATATAAGGATTTGATAAAGCATGTATGAAACTCTGCTAGACAGAACAGAAAGAAATATTCAAGGAAAATAAACATCCTTAAAAATCTACCATATTTTCGGGGATGATTTTCCTCCTGTATTTTTCTCTTTGCTCTGTCTGGCACTGATTCATACAAACTTTTATAGAATTTTACTTTATATATTCCTCTTCGTTCCAACTGGGAGCATGTTTTCACTTACAGTTCCTAATTGACGAATCATTCAAAGTCAAAGAATAGTTAACACGTGTATCTAGAGGACTGCCATGTCCGATTTGTTAGAGATCACAACCTTTTGACTCAACGATGATGAGGATGAAGATGGTGTCGACGTTGTTTGTAATTGTGACGAAGACGAAAAAAAAGAAGACGGAGATGAAGAAGAAAAAGAAGAAGAAGAAGAAGAGGAAGAAGAAAAAGAAGAAGAAAAGAAGAAGAAGAAGAAGAAGAAGAAGAAGAAGAAGAAGAAGAAGAAGAAGAAGAAGAAGAAGAAGAAGAAGAAGAAGAAGAAGAAGAAGAAGAAGAAGAAGAAGAAAGAAGAAGAAAAAGAAAGAAGAAGAAGAAGAAGAAGAAGAAGAAAAGAAGAAGAAGAAGAAGAGAAGAAGAAGAAGAAGAAGAAGAAGAAGAAGAGAAGAAGAAAGAAGAAAAGAAGAAGAAGAAGAAGAAGAAGAAGAAGAAGAAGAAGAAGAAGAAGAAGAAGAAGAAGAAGAAGAAGAAGAAGAAGAAGAAGAAGAAGAAGAAGAAGAAGAAGAGAAGAGAAGAAGAAGAAAAGAAGGAAGAAGAAGAAGAAGAGAAGAAGAAGAAGAAGAAGAGAAGAATAATGATGATGATGATGATGGTGGTGGTGGTGGTGTAGGTGGTGGTGGTAGCGGTTGTGGTGATGATGATGATGATGATGAGGAGGAGGATGAGGAGGAGGAGAGGAGGAGGAGGAGGGGAATGAGGAGGATGGTGGTGGTGGTGATGAAGACGATGAGGATGATGATGATGATGATGATGAGGAGGAGGAGGAGGAGTAGGATGAGGAAGAGGAGGGGAAGGAGGAGGATAGTGGTGGTGGTGATGATGACGGTGAGAATGATGATGATGATGATGATGATGAGGAGGAGGAGGAGGAGGAGGAGGAGGAGGAGGAGGAAGAGGAGGAGGTGGTGGAAGGGGAGGAGGAGGAGGAAGGGGAGGAGGAGGATGGTGGTGGTGGCGATGATGACGATGAGGATGATGATGATGATGATGATGATGATGATGATGAGGAGGAGGATGAGGAGAGAGGCCAACTAAGTAAACAGCAACTGGTAGGCAGCAATGTGATTGATTTGTTTGAAGAGCGATCGTCTTCAAGATCATGAAATTGACTAAGGCTATGTTGATAATCATCAGAGCACTTTCATTCCTCTCATGTTGCCTGTTCCTACTGTAGTCAAGGTAAAGAAACTGCCTTAACCCAATGCTTATAGTTGGACACATTCCCACTCAATCACCTAATTATACATGCCATTTATAAGATAATCTAGCCTTGAGTAATGTCTCTTTCTGTACCCTTCGTAAATTCTCTTTCCTAAAACTCCAACTGTTGCCAGCAAAAAGACACAACCGAACGATACAGAACAAATGAGAAGAATGTTAATTGTTTCGGCTCTTTCGTCAGAAACTGGTGACTCTTCTGTCGCATTTATTAGTGACGAATTCAATGATGGCGGAGCGTCGGTAGTAAACGAAACAAATGTGTTATTAATTATAGAAGTATCTTTGACAGATGTATAATTAGACGATGATAAGTTCGATGGTTGTGTTGTAGACAAATTGCCGTTATGTATGACAGCAGTTTGAGTCGTATCTTGTTTGTTGGGAATTGTAGTTGATGATAATTTTGTTGGTGTTGTCATCGTAGTAACTGTCGGAGTGGTAGTGGCATTTCCAACATCCTCATCTTTAGGCACCTTTTCGGACGGCGGAGGAGCTTTAAGATAGAGAAGAAAAAATGATATAAACAATAGTATATAAATAGATTAAATGATGTGGTTACTTCATGCTCATGATGCTTCGTGGGGTTTTTTTTTTTACTATGCTAATTCTATTTGGCAAACTATTCCGTTTTTATAAACCACAAAATGAGTAGATTTGTATATTATGGACCTTGCAATGAATGGTGATTCTTGTCAGGTTTTATTTGAGATATGTCATGTTGATCCCAGAGGAGTGTCGAAACTGAAGCATCTATTTACAAAAATTTGATCGTTTTGATATGGCCCTTGAAAGGTTAATAAATACAAAATTCAAGGGATGATGGGATTAGTTTGGCAGACAATTGTAGGCTATACCGCTAAGAATCGACGTGAACTTATTACCACGTCGATAAGAATCCAATACTAGTCTAGATATATAGTAAAAAGAAAACCCAACTAATTCCATTGTCCTTTTTATTATGTTTTCGTTTTAAAATTGTAAAAACAATAATGTAATTTTTACCGATATCCCAAGACAGATGGATAAATTGGGAATACTCAAATGATATAATGAATATACCATTTGCACATATTTGCAGAAATGTAAACCCCCTTAAGCTCTGCCAATTATTGCTCTTGAGAGTCTGCTTTTGCTTGCATAGCTCACCTGAGTCAGATGTTAGATTAGCTTCTTGTGTTACGGAATGGCTCATTGTTGCAGGCCGAGTTGTGACATCATTTGTTACAGGTCCAACACTCAACGTTGTATTGATCGTAGTTAACCTTGTTGGATTGATTTGGGAGAAGGGTGTTGTATGTTTTGAAGGTGGGGTTGTCTTGGTGACATCATTTTCTGTGGTTGTTACAGAATGCGTTGGACTGAATGTTGAGAACATCTCAGATGTTTTGTTCATGGATGCGGTTGTCTCTGACGGAAAAGTGGGCGCGTTTGCATTGATCTGGCCTGCTGTATCCGTGTTTTGAGCGATTGTTGTAGGTGCAAGTTCTGCTGTTAGAGGTGGTGGTGGAAGTGTAGGCGGTTTAGGTGTTGACGTCGACAGTTTGGTGCTATTTACTTTATTTTTGCCTGAATCCCCTGGAAATGAAAGAGTTAATCAGTTTTGTCTAGTCATAATAATATAGATAGATGGAACGAAATTGACGTCACTCAGGTCTTTGTTATTGTATTTAGTCATTCATTTCTATGAGTAGTTCTCACTAAATTATATCAATCAGACTATACACGTTCAAGGTTATACACAGTTTTGTGTTTTTGTACGTTATATCCGGCTGGCGAACTTTTGGCTAAGCGCAATAGTTACTTAGCATTGTTTCTGACAGTTGAAATACCAGACAGAGAGAATGACAATACGAGGATTGGAGATACATACTTCACCGCATGTGTGGTAATATAAGATTGAACCTGATTCCAAAAAGTGGTAACAAAGTAATAATTATAAGGGCGGAAACAGGACTGTCATCTAAGCGTCGTCAGCTTAAAAAGGGGAGGTTTCTCGTGTGTGACAAGTGTGTCAAACTTGTTTTTTTTTTATCAAAACAATACCAATCCGTTTAGCAATCTTTTAAAATTGTAGGCGTTACTGGCAATTTAAGTCAATGAAAAAATACATCTTTTAACATTTCGATTTGCATTTAGGTTATGAGAATGAATATAATTTCTAAAAGTTTTGGTTTTTTTTAAAGCAACCGAAAAACAGCAAAATTTTTATATTTCTCATCATCATAACTTTAACAAGTTAACTGCCATGCTTTTGAAAAATTCGTATTTAAAAATTTGGCCACAAATCTCGCCTTCAAATATCGATCGATTGAAATGAGCCTCGTCTTGGCAAAAGCTTTCAAACATGGGACTGCGTGAAGTCCTAAGTTTGATAGATTTTGCCAAGATGAAGGCCAATTAAATCGATCCATATTTGAAGGACGAGTTTTCTGGCCAAATTTTTAATACGTGTTTTTTTTTCAGAGTACGGCAGTTTACTGGTTAAAATTATAATAATCAGAAATATAAAAATATAGTTGCATTTTTTTTATTTAACTTTTAGAAATTGTATTCATTCTCATAACCTAAATACAGATCGAAATATTAAAAGATGTATTTTTTTCATTGACTTAAATTGCCAGCTACGCATAAAATTTTAAAAGATTGCTTAACGGATTGGTATTGTTTTAATAAAAAAAATAAAAAAGTTGACGCACTTGTCACACATGAGAGACCTCCCCATTTTAAACTGACGACGCTTAGATGACAGTCCTGTTTCCGCCCTTACAATAATTATTACTTTGTCACCAATCAAGTGACTGAATTAGACAGCAAAATTGCATTTAAATAACAAGCTAGTGTATCAAATAGAAAGGGTGGGGGGGTGGTAGTAATAGAAGAGGGGGGGGGGGGGGGCTTGGCAAACTTCAATAAAGAGGGGGGGGGGGTGGGGGGGGGGGGGGTTGAAATAGAAGAAGGGAGGGGGGGGGGGTGGTAAAATTTTACCAAAGAAGGGGAGGGGGGGGGGGGCGCAATTTGATCAATCCATAGAAGTTGAGGGGATGCGCATTTTGGGCATTTTCAAATTTAATTTAGGCAATTCGAGATATGATGTATTAAATGGTATTCTTTCAAACAAATATACTGCTAGTAAAATAAGAGCGACAGCATATAGATCATCTCTATCTTTTCCACCGGCACATTTCCACGTTTCGTGAACTGAAATTTAATTGAAAGGGAGGAGGGGGGGGGGGGAGGGGGGATGCGAATAAACTTCAGGGAGGGGGTTGCGCAAAAATTCTTAATTGAGCTTTTATATAGGGCACAATCCACTAAATGTGCTCAAAGCGCTTTACATGGGGTCCCTGGTCAACAACAACACTTAACATTTAAGACATGACATGACGCCTGTTAGGCGATAATACAATTTTTTTTCGGACATATACAACGCTCTTAACGGCCAGGTACTCATTTTACACCTGAATACGATGAGAGAATGTTAGTAAAGACTTTTCTCCAAGGACTCAACTATGCGCCAAGCGAGGCTCGAACCCAGGACCTTCCGATCCGAAAGCGAGCCACATAGCCTCACAAAAAATTTCTGAAAAAAATAGACACGGGGGTCTATTCGATACAGTTAAGTACCTTTTAGTCACAAAAAAGTATCATGATTTGCTCCCCATACCTTCAGATTTTGCCAACGGTGTTGTAGTTTTAACAACGGGCGTTGTAGCTGTTGATGCAGAATTAGTCGTGGAACGATCGCCATCGTTATTACCAGCATCATCGGAATCCACATAATCCTTTTTATTGATGTAGATATGGACCCCGTCTTCCTTGTGAAAGCTGCACGTCGTGGTTGGGTGGCAGGCGTACAAAACACAATTGCTGGTGTCATTCCCTGGGATGTTCTTTTCATTAAATTTCCCATGGTGAACGACCACATTACATCGATCTGCAATAGTATTGGAAATCGGGAGATTATATATTATATCATGTTATATCATATCGTAATCATTAAGGGTTACATAGGTCAAAAGATCATTAAATACCCTATTATTTTTGCAGTTATAAATATATAATAGTTTTGCGGCTGTGCGGTCTTGTGGTATGACACTCGCTTTCGGAACGGAAGGTCCTGGGTTCGAGCATCGCTCAGCGCATAGTTGAGTCCTTGGAAAAGGCTCTTTACTTACATTAGTTCACCGTCCTCATGTGTAAAATGAGTACGTTAATAGCGTTGTCCCTGTCGGAAAAAAAAACATTGTAATATCGCCTAATAGGCGTCGTGTCTAGTTCTCTTTGTAACGTGTTGCTATTGGTCCTTTGTAAAGCGATGTTGACACGTTTAGTGGATATTGCGCCCTATAAGAACTCATATTTATATATCAAATTGATGCATGGATGTTAAAAGTACACAACATCGTGTAGACAAACAAAAGGTCAAGTTGGTGCATGAATTATTTTTCACTACATAGGTACTTGTTAATCATTAGCATTAAAAAGCGGAGTAAAAAAATCGCATTCATCTTATTACGTAGTCCTAGGCATGGGGCTCTCTATCAACTGCATTTTTGAAAGCGTTTATTGTTTCCGCATTTTTTTTATTTCTAGTAAACTCAAGTGCATACCATGTCCTGACTATACACATGATAAATGAGTCCTGTCGAATATTGGTAGAACATCTCATGATAAATATCTATAAGTTATCATCTGGTGTGAATGTAACCAAAAAATGTAGAAATTGGTTTTTAATCAATGTATTCCACAATCATGGACAAGTTTTATATAAGTGTATAAGATCGCCTCTTTTTCTTCTGTACTAGAATCTTCTAGCATCAAACTGATTAATGGCTGAGAATAGATTTATCTTCGGGGTAAAGTAATGTAGTAGAATAAGAATTCATAGAAAAGTGTATGGATGATACAACGTAATGACTTGTTGTAAACGAGTTTGCATGTAAATCTATTTATGGTAGGCAGATTAACAGGCGGAAAGACAGAGAGATAGATAGATAGATAGATAGATAGATAGATAGATAGATAGATAGATAGATAGATAGATAGATAGATAGATAGATAGATAGATAGATGGATGGATGGATAGATGGATGGATAGATAGATAGATAGATAGATAGATAGATAGATAGATAGATAGATAGATAGATAGATAGATAGATAGATAGATAGATAGATTTATAACTATTAAATTGGTTGATATAGTGATTAAAGAGATAGGAGCGGCAGAGAAAGTATAGAGGGAGAAAGAGAAAGGGGGAAGAGGTAGGAAGATAGAATTATAGATGAAGGTGGCTGTAAAGGGAAGAGAAGATGGAGCATCCTACAATATTTTTATTAAAACATTCATTCACCTGTTTGACAGCACTTGGCAGTGCATTCGTTGATTTCATTGACTGTGATGCTCTGTAAAGGTGGAGCTCGCACATCACCCTGGCTAAATATGTTCTCCGTGTGATCAACAGGCATCATACATCCCCCATCATCACCCTTCGCCTGACTATTTTGGACGAGAGTTATCAGGAGGATGACTAAAGTCCCGGTTTTTACGTTAAGAACCATTGTAAAGGGAGCTGGAAGAGTAAAACATAATAATATTGCATCAAGGCTTTAGTAGTAGTAGTAGTAGTAGTAGTAGTAGTAGTAGTAGTAGTAGTAGTAGTAGTAGTAGTAGTAGTAGTAGTAGTAGTAGTAGTAGTAGGAGGAGGAGGAGGAGGAGGAGGAGGAGGAAGAGGAGGAGTAGTAGTAGTAGTAGTAGTAGTAGTAGTAGTAGTAGTAGTAGTAGTAGTAGTAGTAGTAGTAGTAGTAGTAGTAGTAGTAGTAGTAGTTAGTTATTGCGGCGGTTGCGGTAATATACATAGTTTTAGTATTATTATAAGTAGTAGTTGTCGTTGTTGTAGTATTAGCAATAAGTCGAAGTCGGTAATTTGAACACCACTTTATCGGAACAATCGCTTAATTGGAACGATCTGTCTGTGACAGAATATTCCTATATACTTTATGCAGATTAATCGTGACGCATACTGGTTAATTGGAACGATTTTAGAGTTTCATCAACATTCTAAGAAATGTTCCTGTCCAAGTAACCAAAAGGATAAATATACATATTAAGATTAACGCGAATCATCTCGTGACTTCAAAGGAACTAATAGGACCTTTAACTAATTCTGGCATCGAGTCTATCACCAAGTTCTCCTTTATATGGGGTAATATCATTAATGGGTAATACGGTATACTTTATCCTCTTGATCGTTTCGAAGAGCAGCCAATGATTCAAGAGAATGCAAGTAGTTTTGCAATCGCTTAGTTGCGTTTAACAAAGCATGCCGTGTTCAATAAAATTGTATAACGTGTAGTAGTTTACGGTGGAACATTATCCGTGTGTGTTCAATTTATGATTTGGCCTGCTTTCAGAATGGGATTATTATCATACATAAATATGTTGCCATAACAGATGGTTACCCAATGTTATTTGCTATGCAATCATAACTAAATAAGTATGATTTTCAATGACGCAAAAGGAAAACAATATTTTATACAAACAAACTAAAGGATGCTCTGTCATGCCATATATTAAAGCCAATACAATATTTAAGCGTGGAGTCTTGATAAGTTGATCCAATAGATAACCATGACTCTCGGACAGTCGTCATAATGTAAACAATGGTAGTGATTGGTAAACATAGCGAACTACACAGGTTTTACTAAATATTGTATGTGTCAAAGTTAGATACCCACTGCTCTTCCGCGTGATCAAAGGAACCAACATAGAAAACTGTATGTAAACGTTTATAATTTGATCGAGAAAATCGTGTGATAACTAGTCACCAAGAAGTTCATACATTGTCTGTACACGCTGCTAGTCACTCATTTGGCGGTATAAAAACAATAACAATGATCAGAGAGGAGTCTATTACATTCACGACAACCAACCATGTGTCCGAGCACGTGTGCAGGTGTGTCACAAATTCCATGTTTCGATTAGTCAAAAATCTACTTTTTTAATTATGGAGCCCATTGAGGAATCGCTTAAATGGGACGCCGCTTAATCGGAACGGTGCTGTTCCAATTAAGCGGCTTGCATTGTGATAGAAGTAGTAGTAGTAGTAGTAGTAGTAGTAGTAGTAGTAGTAGTAGTAGTAGTAGTAGTAGTAGTAGTAGTAGTAGTAGTAGTAGTAAATGTGGTAGTAATAGTAGCAGTATTATTATTATTATTATTATTATTATTATTATTATTATTATTATTATTATTATTATTATTATTATTATCATTATTATTATTATCATTATTATTATTATTATTATTATCATCATCATCATCATTATTATTATTATTATTATTATTATTATTAGTAGTAGTAGTAGTAGTAGTAGTAGTAGTAGTAGTAGTAGTAGTAGTAATAGTAGTAGTAGCAGTAGTAGTAGTACTAGTAGTAGTAGTAGTAGTAGTAGTAGTAGTAGTCATCGTAGTAGTAGTAGTCGTCGTCGTCGCCTCGTAGTAGTAGTAGTAGTAGTAGTAGTAGTAGTAGTAGTAGTAGTAGTAGTAGTAGTAGTAGTAGTAGTAGTAGTAGTAGTAACACAGCGAACAAGGATACGATTTATCCATATGTATCCATATATGTGTTCTTATTATTCTTTTTATGATCAAACGCACAATGATCACCAAATTCCTGCATCACAAAACTGCAAAATGAATGCTCAGTACAATCTCGTTATTTTAATTTGAAATTACAATTTAAGCGCGGTAAAAATCATCATCAAGCCTTGCGACAAAAAAAATATATTCAGGAAAATCCTATTATTAATCTGTCCGTTTATATTGAAACTGTTCGTTTGGGTAAATTGCTAATAACCCTCCCCTTTAAGTTTTATAGATAGTATGCGCTTGGCTAAGAAGCTCACAACATTGCCATCCGGAAGTATAACGGACCAACACGCAAAACTGAGTAACCTTGAGCGTTTATAGTCTGATATAGTTTATAATTGAGAATTACTCAAACGTGTTTGGCAAAAAACAATAACAAAGACCCGAGTGATGTTAACTTCATTCTTTCTATAGTCTGGTTGACAGAATTTAGTGAATAAAAATGGCTTGCTAAAAACAATAACAAAGAGTTGAGTGACGTCAATTTCGTCCCTTCTATATTGTATAGATAGTATGCAGATGACGTCACTCAGGCCTTTGTTATTGTTTTTGCCATCCGCGTTTGTGAGTTGTTCTCACTAAACTGTATTAACCAGACTATAAAAGTTCATGGTTACACAGAGTTTGTGTGTTGGTCCGTTATACTTCCGGATGGCAATGTTGTGAACTCCTTGGCCAAGCGCATTCTATCTATACCTATGAATTAAACAGCATTGATATAGTTGATCTTTCCAATGAAACAATCCAGTACTGTGAAGTTTAAAAGCATAATTCCTGACACTCGCAATCTCAGAATCGTTTGCCTGAACTCTTCTCACTCATGACATCGCTTTCCGGAAATACTTTTATGACGTTAACTATCTTCCGCTGTTTCTTTTGTAACCCATTGTTCACAAACCATGCGGCACCTTTCAGATTCGCCAGGCTATATAGTCTGTTATTTAACTGATAAACCCAATAATGGACATTAAAATACCGACTTATTATATGACGCGCAGTAGCTGGTCTTTAATATCTAACAATGATAAGAGAGGAGATAAAAATGGCATAGTAGCTACCCGAACCACGTATGTTGCGAAGACAAGTTTCGCGGGAATAATATATTTGACACAGATTTATTGCGCGGTTCTGTAAGGGCTAGATATATCCACTTTTCGCAACACGCCCCGAAAGCCTCACCATGTTAATGTCACATGACCAGGTAAAATAAAAGTTTTTTTTTTTTTGGTGAATCCCAGGTGACGTGTTACACAACATTAAAAAAAAAAAAAAACCAGCTTCACGCCACATCAAGTGCAAAATTATTTTAATGTCGCGTTCGCATCATACGATATTTCCACGAAATTTTATTAGCAGCCCATACGGTTTGCAGTGTGCTTTGAGAAAGGCATGATAATATATCAAGACGACTTTTTTTGTTTCAATTTGTTGAGGGTAATTTATATCTAAGTTTCAACAAAACCGACGTGTACTTATTTGCAGGTCTGATAGCCAAATTCTTTATTGGCTCGTTGTTGGAATGGACATCTCAAAAAATGACCCAAAATATTGTCCATTACAACAATGTTAAACTAGGTCCATAAATTGGTTCGGATGTCACACCTGCATATATGTACACGCCAAGCAAAACCCAGAAACCTTACAGACTCTTAACCAGCTGACCACCGTGCTCTTGAAAGACACGTATTTTAATATTCTTGGCCAGAAAACTCTTCCTTCAAATATCGATTATTTAAACGACGTCATCTTGGCAATGAGTGTTATTTAAATCGATCGGAATTTGAAGGACGAGTTTTCTGGTCAAATGTTTTCATACGTGTATTTCCACAGTCCGGCAGTTAACTGGTTAAACCAGAAGTTAGTTACTCCATAAACAGAACGTATTTGGGGGGGGGGGGGGGGGATAGTTTTCGATTGTTGTTCTATTTTGTATTCTATTTATAGTATGGATCTCAAACCAACAACCATGGTCCAGAACTCTAGTGTATCAAATAGAAAGGGTGGGGCGAGGGGGGGGGGGGGGGCACTTTGGCCAAACTTCAATAGAAGGTTGGAGGTGGAATAGAAGTTTGGTGCTCAATTTGACCAAAGAAAGGGGGGGGGGGGGTCTATTCGATACAGTAGAATAATGTTTAAATCAAGGTTTTGCAACATTTCTCTTCATTGATTAGGGCAGTTTGATGTGTTAACGTTGAGAAACCGTAAGAAAGAATTAGTCGTTCCATCCATTGAGGTTTTCCATTAGGAAGTGATTTTTTCTTTAATTTCTAATTATTTTTTTTTACTCGATGCGAAAGCTACTAATATTATATTTACGTATACATTAAAAGTCAATCAACTTACCTTCACTTTTCCACTAACCTCCAACACAGACGAATTCAAAAGTTACTTTACAAAACTTCTTAAAATATAAGAAAACAAATTTCATAACACTTCAGTCATCTTGTATTGCATAATATTCATTTTCAAAGTATTCTTGACGCAGATATCAACTTCGAAAATATCAACACACCTTATTAAATGTTTATTTTTTTATCTGTCTTAACTCGCACAGCTGCGGTTACTATCCAGAGTAACACACGGATTAACTCAACTTGAACAATGCCTAAAGTTCGATTGATTTGTCCTCCAAATCAAGCACCTATTTCAATTGATATGATACAACAGCAACTGCCGTTTTACAGTTTGTTTGTTTTTTTAATGACTATTTAGTGAAACAAAGCACTCATCGTTTAATTTCAACACACGTTAAAGGAGCCACTTCTGTGGACGCTTGCCTCGATGTTTGCAATATAATCGAATCGATATTATATTTTATAAACCCGTGCGTCAATGAATGATCACAGATGTTACGCATTGATTTAAGTTGTTGATAGTTAGTCACAGACTACATTTGAAACAAATTCAGACGTGGGATGTAATTTATTGATTCGAATAAATTCCCCTACATATTAGATATTTGTTGTTCTCATCGACGTCTTCAAAATGTAGCATTTTATTTATATCTCAATATAGACTATTATAAATCATCTAAAATATAAATATTGGTTTTGCGTAATTTTCTTCCCTTTCATGAACGTTACATGCAAATTGTTCTATTAGACATCCGTTGCTTTCAATAGTCGGGGTACTCACGTATACCTGAGTCTAATGTAAATAACGTGGGAATATGTCTTACCTACGGACAAAAACTGGAATGGGCTGGGATATTTGAAACCCCATGAATCACTGACCCGACACATAATATTTTTCCAATAATTTAAACAATTGTCAGTTGGCAGAACACTCGATCCACACACACGCACAGGCACACACAAACACACACACACACACACACACACACACACACACACACACAAACTTTTCGAATACGGGACGATTTTGATTTTTTGTTTTTGTTTTGTTTTAATGTGTTTGTGTGGTGTGGTGTGTGTGTGTGTTTGTGTGTGTGTTTGTTTGTTTGTTTGTTTGTTTTTAACCCCTCTGTCCGTCTAGCAATTTGAACTGGTACAATTACAATTAACAAAAGATCTCTCGAAAGAATAGCAAGTCATTTCTATTGTCTGTTCAATACGCCCCCCCCCCCCCCAACCCCCTTCCCTTCTCCCACATTAAAAAAAAAAAGAAATTAAAAAATAAATAAATATAGGAATTAACTCCTATAGTATAGTTTTATGATTCCATTTATTAAGTTGAATCATGACTTGTCAGATTGTTTTATTAGTAATGTCTTTGTATTTTGGTTACAAAAGCCCTACCTTTGCAGTAGGCGTGACCTTGTCTGAATGTCAGCATAGTGGATGTCATACTTGTCAATCCTAATATAATGTTCATTATTCTTCATTGTTGACATTTACAGTAGATAAACAAATAGATAGATAGATAAATAAATCGATAAATAAATGAATAAATAAATAAATAAATAAATAAATAAATAAATAAATATATAAATAGATAAATAAATACATAAATAAATAAATAAATAGATAAATAAATAAATAAATTGTGATTTAACTAGAAAGCATCAATAAAAAATACCCGGCACATAATTTTATTATGAACAATTCCGACTGGCATCTTCCATATATATATTGAAGAGAATTAACTTTAGTTCATGTACAACAATATGACTACACATATAACACAAAGTCCATTGATGATTATATAAGCTTTATTTATAATGGCTACGCTTATTTGTACTACCACTGCAAATAACGCCAGAGCTTATTTGTACTCTTACTAAAAATAGAATTTGCGTAATTACTAAAAATATAACATTTTATACGGATAGAACTGCAATATACAATGAATTATCTGGAAGTCAAAAAGTGACCACTTCATCTCATCACATCTATTATTACGTTGATTTTGACGGACTTTGGTAATTCTTCACTCTTTTCAAGTCACAGAATACTCAGTTTACAAGGTAAGCATACGAAATGCACATTTTAATTCATTTCTTATTTTTATAACTAAACATGCTTTGGGGTTGTGTGTTTGTTGATTGTGCATCAGCTGACGACACATTTGTCGCTACCGCGAATTACTTAACTTTATTACTTTATTTTGTGAAAAATAACAATAACAGGGCTTTAAAAAAAATTAAAATACTAATTCCCCCTCCCCCCCCCCCCCCAAATATTTTAAATCAGCCTTCCATGTCAGGCGATTAAAACCAGGTGTTTCAATGTTCGATCCCCAGTCAAAAGGTTGCTAATTTTATCAAGATCAAGAGGTTTCGAGTACTCACGACATTCCAGGCTCAGGGTCCTTTAAAAAATACTTTTCATTCAGTTATTGTTATTATCTTTATTATGGCCGACACAGCATGCATCGTCCATACTTTTTCAAAACTTTTTTTTTTTTGGGGGGGGGGGGGGGGCTGTTTTTTTATATCGGAAAATTGGGTTTTGTATGTTATGTTCATGGAGAGAGAGAGAGAGGGTAATATTTTATAATGATAAGATATCTGTAGTGGTAGTATTATTAGTAGTTTTGAAATGCCTATGATGATGACAATGTGAGATAATTATATTAGTGTGATTATTTTTATTATATTTTTAAAAATTACGTACGGCTATGTCGTAGTGGTATGACACTCGCTTTTGGACCGGAAAGTCCTGGGCTCGAGCCTCGCTCGGCGCATAGTTGAGCCCTTGGAAAAGGCACTTTGCTCACTTTCTCTCACCGGACTCAGTTGTAAAATGTGTACTTGGCCGTTAACTGCGTTGTCTCTGTCCGAAGAAATTGTAATATCGCCTAACAGACGTTATGTCCCGTTCAACATGCGAAGTGTTGCTGTTATAAACTTTAGCATTGGCATGTATGTGCCTATTTTGCTGTAGTGAATTAAATTTAATTTTTTGTTTTCATCGACAGCTAACATGAAAGAACACTGTTGACGTTACTGGTGTCCTGACAATCCATAAAGATGCTGGCTCAAGGGCTATTCTGGCAAGGTGTGTTGAGGCAAACCTTTGCCTGTGGCAAAACTCATCAATCAGCAAACCATCATCTGGGCCAGCAGACCAGAGTGTCTGCATGCACTTTTTGACAATGGTTAGTAATGTTTTCAAATCTCCATTGCGCCTTTACATTTTTTATTGGTGATCAATAAAATAAATGCTCATTTTTCTAAATGAAAATGGCAAAGCATCATTTGAATTGAATTACTACTGAATGTATTAACTTAACGACAGACTATAGTTTGTTGCCAAGAGTTTTGTTCTATGGATGTAAAACCAATGAAATTTCAAGTGTGTTGGTGTGAATAATGATCATTTTTTAAAAATCGCTATGTCTTTAACAAATGCATTTTATGACAATAATGCCATTTCCAAAAATTGCTAATGAAATGTGTCTCTTTTTATTTCAATTTTTCCATCCAGAGCAGGATCAACCCTCTTTGTGGAACTACAAAAAAAGTGGTGGCAAACAAGTAGTGTTGACTTTTTCTGTATTGAGGCGAAAGAGATTTTTATTCCAAGGGTTTGGGAAAGCAAATTGCTTTTTATTCAGAGCTAGTGCACTATTTAACTGTTTTATTGTCTAAAATAGAATTGATTTTGCAGTTCAACTTGACTAGATATCTAATTTTATACGACTTGTTTCTCAAGTAGAATAAAAAAATGAAAAATGAGGATAGCGTGCCATATCATATTTTGAAAAATCATTTAATATATCTAGAAATCATCTGTATAACCTATTGTATACAGTAAATAATTAGGTTTTGTGATTATAATGATGAATTCATAAGGTATGACATCATATTTGACCACAAAATTATTTTATCTCTGGGCGTAAAAAAATCAATTTTACAGCATTTTTTTTTATCTAAGGGGTATGGGTTAGTGAACCGATTATAATTTTTTTTAGACTTAGATCAATCTACAAAATTTTCGTTTTCTTGTCCTATTACGGTCATATTTTGAAAGTTTGATGGATCATTTCTTTTAGTTGTCTGCAAAATCAGCCTTTTAACTTTATGTCAAATTATAGAAAAAGCTTGCGCTTTCTCAAATGTCTGTTTTATGGCATTTGTCTGATTTTCTAGCAATCCTACCTCAATCATTTTCCTTTAAATTATCTTCAAATTTATTCAGAATCTTTTCTCTATGATGTGTTTTACATCATGATGTGCAGGTGGTTGGATGGGAGCATCACCCTTGAATCATATACCTATGATGTTCGCATGGGTGTACGATCCGATAGTGATGTCGTTTCTTCTTCTCTTTACTAGCCTATCCTGCTTCTTTGGTTTGTGATTGTATTTTTGACAGGGGATATTTTTTTTCCTGTAAATCCTCTGCCTGTTTGTTCTTGGTTATTTATAATTTAGCTTATGATATCTTTAGGTTATGATTTTGATTGACATTTGTACTATTTTTGTTAGATTGCTTGTTTTTTTGTTTCAGCAGTCTCTCATATAACCTCAATTGTGTTGGAAGAGACCTAAAGCAACAAACAAACAAAAAAAAAAACATCATGATGTAAGTGTTTGGGGGTAAATTAAAATTTAGCAATTTTATAAATTTTAAAATTCATTTGTTCCTGTCGATCCGCGCTAAATTTTCAGTTGAAATCAAATAAAAATTCTAAAAAATTATTCCAAGAGTTTTCATGATATAGCTATTTATGAAAGAAACATTGTGTTTAAATTTGAAAGAAATTTATATGCTAGTTTTTGGTGCATCTATGTTAGAAATTTTAGGGTTTTACGTCTAATTTTAGCTTATGTTGCCCCTTAAAAAAGTTGTTTTTTTTAATTCAGTTATTTTTGGTGTTTAGCATCAAATTATACATTACATTATTCGTTCATGAGATATAATTAAAGAATTTTAGAACTATAAAGCATATTTGACCACTAAAGTAATTTTTTGGTGAATAACAGCAGATATTAAATTATTTCGCAATTTTTTTTCTTAGAGGTATGGGTTAGCGAATCGTTTATAATTTTTTTCAGAATTTGATCAATTTATAAAATATTACTGTTTTCTTGTTCCATATTGGTTATACTTGATGAATGTTGGCCTTTGTCTGCATAATTAGCTTTATTATCAAATTAAAGACAAATTTTTCATTTTCTCAAAATTTCATTGTGCGTCATTCTCTGATTTTCTAACATTCACATCTGGATTGTTTCCCATCAGATTGTCTTCAAATTTGGTCAGAATTTTTCTTATGATGTGTTTTGCATCATGATGGTTGGGTTTTGGGCTAAACAAAAATTTAGCAGTTTTATGAATTTTTAAATCAATTTTTTTTTCCTGTCATGTCAGTCACACCAAATTTTCACTAAGAAATCGAAAAAAAATTCTGAAAAATTTATTTTCAAGACTATTGCTAAACCTATCCATCTTGTTGTAAGAAACATTTTGTGTAAATTTGAGAGATCTGTTCGTTGTTTTTTTCTGCATCACTGTAAGAATTTTTGGGGTCTAATTTGAGCTTATATTGTCCCCCCTGGTGGTAGGGATTTGGTGGCTAATAGTATTAGCGCTGGTGTTAGGGACTCAGTAATAGCCATGTGGTAGGAACTCGGCGAGTAAAAGTGCTTGTGATAGGGATTCAACGAGTAAAAGCGCTGGTGGTAGGGACTCAGTGAGTAAAAGCGCTGGTCGTAGGGACTCGATGAGTAAAAGCTCTATGACTCGCTGAGTAATAGCGCTGGTGGTAGGGACTCGGTGAGTAATAACGCTGGTCGTAGGTGCTCAGTGAGTAAAAGCTCTATGACTTTGTAATAGCGCTGGTGGTAGGGACTCGGTGAGTAAAAGCGCTGGTGGAAGGGGCTCAGTGAGTAATAGCGCTGGTCGTAGGGACTCAGTGAGTAAAAGCTCTATGACTCAGTGAGTAAAAGCGCTGGTGGTAGGGACTCGGTGAGTTATAGCGCTGGTGGTAAGGACTCGGTGAGTAAAAGCGCTGGTGGTAGGGACTCGAAGAGTAAAAGCGCTGGGTAGGGACTCTGTGAGTTATAGCGCTGGTGGTAGGGACTCGGTGAGTAAAAGCTCTATAACTCAGTAATAGCACTGGTGGTAGGGACAGTGTCAGTGAGTAAAAGCGCTGGTGGTAGGGACTCGGTGAGTTATAGCACTGGTGGTAGGGACTCAGTGAGTAAAAGCTCTATAACTCGGTAATAGCACTGGTGGTAGGGACAGTGACAGTGAGTAAAAGCGCTGGTGGTAGGGACTCGGAAGATTAAAAGCACTGGTGGTAGGGACTCAGTGAGTAAAGCTCTATGACTCAGTGAGTAAAAGCGCTGGTGGAAGGGACTCGAAGAGTAAAAGCGCTGGGTAGGGACTCTGTGAGTTATAGCGCTGGTGGTAGGGACTCGGCGAGTAAAAGCGCTGGTGGTAGGGACTCGAAGAGTAAAAGCGTTGGGTAGGGACTCGGTGAATTATAGCGCTGGTGGTAGGGACTCGGTGAGTAAAAGCTCTATGACTCAATGAGTAAAAGCGCTGGTCGTAGGGACTTGGTGAGTTATAGCGCTGGTGGTAGGGACTCGGTGAGTAAAAGCTCTATGACTCGAGTAAAAGCGCTGGTGGTAGGGACTCGGTGAGTAAAAGCGCTGGTGGTAGGGACTCGGTGAGTTATAGCACTGGTGGTAGGGACTCGGTGAGTAAAAGCTCTATGACTCAGTGAGTAAAAGCGCTGGTGGTAGGGACTCGGTGAGTAAAAGCTCTATGACTCAATGAGTAAAAGCGCTGCTGGTAGGGACTGTTTGTTTGTTTGTTTTTGAGGGTTTTACGGCGCTTGCAACACATCAAGGTCATATCAGCGCCAGTAAAAGGAAGAAATGGGATAGTAAAAAGTTATAGAATTCAATTAAAGCACCCAAGAAAAGGTAAGACAAAGGGGAATTTGTTCAAATGGGAAACAGATGTAGATACCAAGAGCACACCATCAAAGTACTTAGTTTAAGATCATCTAAAAGTCTCATCCAGACACAAGCACAGGTCCCGACTAAGAGGAATACACTCAAATGTTAACAAATCAAATATAATATGTAAATAAAACATAATACAGTACATAACAGAGAGATGATTTCCAATGAAAAAAATATCATCTCCCAAAACTAACTATACATTCGACTGCTTCCCTCTCAGCCAGGACCAGGACAAAACCAAGTAATCTCATTCCAAGACAAAGACAGAAAGCATGTTGGAAAACAGATATAAGGGGATAGAAGACACAGTATGAACCCCCTGCCCACTATGGGAGGTCAGGAACCCCGCCTAGGTGGTAGGGACTGGGTGAGTAATAGCGCTGGTGGTAGGGACTCAGTGAGTAAAAGCGCTGGTAGGAATTCAGTGGTGTCACTGATTTTATGACATTAGAATATAAAGAGATTTACAACTACAATCGGACTAATGATTTTACAAAAGGTCCCACAAAAGTATCTCTTTAAATTATTAAACAAGTCTGTTGATTAAATTAAATTATAATTTTATTTTAAAAGATCAAGAAAATGTCAAAATATAAATGAAAGTTTTGACAACCAAAATGTACCTATTCCGTAACATATAAAGACACACAAACAAATCTTGTCTTCTTGCTCCTCTGTAATCTTGACACAGCATTGCTCTGATGTGTATCATGAACACTACTTCACTCTATACCGATCACGACCCAACAAGTATTGAGAACAACCATGCTTCTCAAATTTGTTTTACATACAGGACTTTGCACTATCCTTTTGAATCTGGATAGAGACTTGACCGACTCAATTGTTAACGGGCACCTTTTTACTATCACACTCTTTTATTGGGATGTGATATTACGACTTATAATGTCCCTTTTTATTTCGTCACTGACCGACCACCTTTGAAATTTTGATATTCTACAACACAGTGTTTGGTCTCCTGTGTTATATTTGTTTTATTCTGTACCGACCTGTATAACACAGTTTCGGCCTTCTCTGTGTTATATTTTTATTGGGACATATAGGAACAGATTTGCCTTCTCTGTACTATGAATTGGTCACCCGTTCACGGACTGACACAGTACAGTAGCCTGCACTATGCCTTGCTATCTTCCGGCCCCAAACGTACTTCACACAATCAACCCTGCATTATGTGAAGGATAGCTAGTGACGTTTGGCGACTGAGAGACGTTGTCATTACAAGATAGCATAGCAACAGGTTTGAAAAATACCAACTTGTGGTTGCCTAAAGCTAATATCCCATTGAGACTTAAGCTCGTTCTACAGTAACGTGACAGCCCCCACCCACGTTAAAAATTTACTTTTTTGGTGGTTTATTACATGAAAATAAATTTTACGAATGGACAATGAGTAAAGGTATTAAGGGAATTCTGTATGAAATTTCCTGTGTAGAGTCACATTTGAAAAATTTCGCAGTCTAACTGTCTCTGTTGTGTCAAGGGCATCTTTATGGTCGCATGTCTCTGTTATCTGGAGTCCCTGTCTGGTCAGTCTGTGCGTCCATAACGTCTGTGGTCTCTCTGTCTGGTCAGTTTGTGTGTCCATAACGTCTGCGGTCTCTGTCTGGTCAGTCTGTGTGTCCATAACTTCTGTGGTCTCTGTCTGGGCAGAGTGTGTATTTATAATGTCTGTGGTCTCTGGTCAGTACGTGCATTTACAATGTCTGGTGTCTCTGAAAAGTCAGAAAGAGGGTTAGAATGGGGATTTGTCTGTATTAAGTCAGTCATGTCGACAATGTCAGTCTTTATCTTCAGAGACAAGAGTCAAAAATTGTTCCAACTGGGAGATTCTTTGCAGAAACTGATGTTCTACCATAACTTGAAACAAGCTATTGATCCTGTTTGTCACTGAAGATACAATTCGATACAGTCCTTCCTGTGTATTTGTCACACGTCATACTGGTACAATGTCAGTTTCAGGTTGGTCATGGATTTCCAGTCTTTCGCCGTCATGACCCTCATCATCTATGCACATAATATTCACAAGTGGATACAAATATCGATTTACTTTGTATGTTACATCCATAACAAACACATCACAAAAAAACACTCAAATCACGCCTCATTCTTCCCGTTACTTAAAACAAATACTAAAAACCACCATCCTCATTCACACTGAACTTTGTTACACCTCCTTCCTCCTCTATCTCTCTCAGTAATTCCTGTACCGTCTCACCGTCCGTCCTGTCAATATCAGTCTTGAACAATCTCCGCTGCAAATCTTCGACATCTTTAGGCAATACATTTTATCCTTGGCTTGATTGAATGTATTGCCTAAGTTGGGTTGTGGACACCTTTGTTTTAGCCATAGCCTTCACTGTCTCATTCACGAGGGGCAGGCGATTCTCCGGATAAAGTGAGGATGGCTAAATGTAAAAAGAAAAAAGATTAAAAGTACAAAATTGTATGCAATAGCATTCAATTCAGACCTGCCAGCTAACAAAACAAAAAAAAGCATTTTATTTTTTATTGACAATTTAAAGACAAAAATCTGCATAAACCCATAATGCACGAATTGTGTTTGTCACTCTAAAATACTTGAATGGACTAAAATGCAACAGGCGTTCATCAAATTCAAGGGTTTAATGAATAACTGCAGAATTCCCAAAAAATGTCGCTTCATTGTCTTTGTAACATTTTCATGGCATACAAAAACGCAATAGAGTGGTCACCATTTATAATTAGTCCTCAGAAATCAAGCACTTATAACTGCACCGTACTCATAGTCAAAGTCAAATTTTATTTTAAAAAGTCTATGGACAACCATCAAATCTTAAAATTCCTTATCTGGAACAAAAAATAAACAAAGACAAAAAAAAAAAGACCCAAAAAAATACCACCACCTAGATCTGCTTATATTGTCTTACAGGACTTAATAGCGCTTACAACATTATAAAAAGGATGATGATATGGTGACTGATTCAATAGGGAACAGTAGATTTCACGAGCACCTCAAAGATGTACCAATTTTGACATTACCTCAAAGTCTCACCGAGACACAAGCAAAGGATCCTGCTAAAACATTTACATAATGCAATAATATTCAAAACCTATAACTATAACAGTACATAACAGAGAGATGATTTACAGTATAAAAAATCATCTCAAGAAGAAAGGTACTGTATTTGACTGTCTGCATCCCAACTAAAGACCCCCACAAGAACCAGGAAAAAAATGAGCAATCTTAATCCATAACAAAGACAGGGAGCAACATGGAACTATATATTACACTCAATAGTGGGAGGGGGGAGGGACAATTAAGTACTGAAAATATAAAGTAACAAGAAAAGAAAAAATAATACATATTTATAAAAAAAATTGAGTCTAATTGCGACTAAAATAGAATTTGCGATTAATTGCTGTCAAGTGTAAAATTTTCGGCAGCGAAAAACTGTAGGGACAAAATGTCGATGGAAAATAAGTATAAAATGAATGAGTCTTACCAATTTATCGCATGGGTGATTAGCCCCTGTAACCCTCAGAAGCCAGTATTAATTTCAGAGTCCTGCATGGTAAGAAAAACTTTTTATTACAAAATAATAAAATTATCCACAACATAGTATGATAAAATATTAATAGCGTTGTCACTTGCATAACTCAATTGTGAAGGATTTCAACATGCAGATTATAGAGCAATTGAAAATAAATCTTAATAAGACATTCAATAATAATACTAATCCAGCGCAATCAGATTTTTTGAACAAATCAAGTCTTTCACTTTTTAAAACTGTTCTGGTAATAGTTGAACTATTGTCTTGCTGTATTACATCGTGCAGCCCGCCCACTGAAGACTGTAAATGAGCTGCAGATAGGCACACATTGCCTCTTCCTCTGGATGTTTTAAAATTCAGAATCAGTTTGATTGCTTTATTAAAATTGTCTTGGCAATCAAGATAGAAAAGCTGATGGTGATAATTTACTTCCGAGTTATTCTGAAATATTATAACCTTGTGCATATAATATTTTCATTTTTTTTTAAATATGTAAAAGTAAAAAAACACCTCCTGCCCCGTCCAAAAACAACCTCCTACCTCTGGTTAGGGCGAACTCCTTTGCTTGAAGTCAATTGCTTTTTGCCCTGCTTGCATTCATAGACACAAAAGTCATAAATTAGCCAACTTTCCTCAGGGTGATATGATGGAAGCTGAAAAACACGGAATAATATAAAAGATCATAACATAAATACCTAAATATTAAGTTTAAAAATTGCAATATTTTCTCCAACTGAGACAAAGGTGTTACAGTTCAGTACGTTAGAAGAATAAGAAAGTAAGTCGAGAGTTTTCTCGAAGAACTTAAATTTGTGACGTGGTACTCAAATCAGGGACTAGGTCAAAAGCTGAATGGAATGGCACAAATGGAAAGCCAAAGGCATGTTGTTTTCAATATTTAAAGTCAATAAAAATTCAAATTCTGTGCATTCTAATATTAGGCAAACAACTACAGACCACACTAAATTGAATTGTATTAAGTAAAAGGATCTTGTCACATTCAATCAAGCTGTCGAAAAATTACTTCATTATAAATTGAAGCTCAGATCGCATGTTTGAAGCCGTATTATGAAAATTCATGTATCTGTGTATAAGCCAAGTTTCATCAAAATCACAGTGGCAACGAGTGTCTAATATTTGCCACCAGATACACTCGTAAAATTTGAGTGTAGGCCTATTTAGCAAAATCATATATTAGGAATGGTTTATACTACATCATAAAGTAGCGCATGCCCGTCATCATCCTGCATCTTTTATATATATATATATAAATATTAAAAAAAGAATTGAGCTTTCATAAGCCGCAATATCCACCAAACATGCTCAAAGCACTTTACAAAGGATCCATGACTAGCAGCAACACGTAACAAGTAGAACGTTTCTTCTGACAGACAACGCTCTTAGCGGATAGGAAATCATACACATGAGTACAGTGAGAGAATGTGAGTCCTTGACGAGGCTCGACCCCAGGACCTTCCAATCCGGAAGTGAGTGCCACACAGCCGCATACATCTTGGCTGTTCTTGAGAATTTGCCAAAGACCTACAAACTAATTAGTAAAAAGAGGGAGATGGGCAGAAATAGACAGACAGATACACACTCAGAGAGAGAGAGAGAGAGAGAGAGAGAGAGAGAATAATATCAGTTGCCTGTGGTGTCAGTCCGTTTAGGAGTGAGGTGGCGGAAGAAGTAGTCTAGCACTAGTACTTGGGTAGTAGTAGTAAGTAGTAAATAGGGGAGGTCTTCTGCACGTTCCTTGAGCTAAGGAAAATATTCCTTCAACTAACCTTAAAATAAAAATAAAACCTTGTACATTTCCAACACTTGGACCTGCACTATGACCTATAACTAAAACTAACAGACAAAAAAAAACCCGCTAAGACTCCTCTCCAGTACCTTTCAATATTTCCAATTGAATTATAATGGCTGCGGAAAACTAAAACAATGGTCATATAAGGAAATTTACAAATCAATCAAGTTGTTCTACAGGTTTTAAAATGGAAATATGAAGTAACAAGATATCACTCTAATATAGTGACACTAACTAACACTAGACATCACACCAGCAGCAATGATGAGTGGAGTAATTTTACTTTTTTCACTAGCAACCAAGTTGCCACATTGGATTTTCTTTCTTTACTTTTTTTTTTAGTGTTCTGCTAATGTGCAATCTACATTTAAAATAAAAAGTGGCATCTTTCATTTCTTCTAATTCTTAACAGACACGATTATGTCCCTTCACATCTCAACAACAGGGACAATTTTTTTCACTTCTTGAGGCAGTTTTTTCTTCTTTTAAATTTCATTTTTTTTAAAGCTTCTTTATTGATTTGTTTATAAGTTCTATTGTTCTTCTTTTATTATAATTTCATTGTCAATATCATTTTCATCAGCATACTTTTACCATGTTATTCTTACGCTCTTACAGTTACAGTACAGCAGAGCGATACCTAACGCAGGCCTTTAAAGTGCTACTAAATTTGAAAAATTAAAATAAAACGTTTGACAAAAGATCCACAGTTCAAAAGCTAAAACAATTATAAAGTGAAACTACCTCGAGGCTCGAGGAACATCGGGGGTAAAGTCTCCCGCCCATACTGGGCACTGTGGGACTGGAAGTCTAGAGAGCTGCGCCGGTGGAACCCGTAATTTAGTTTCTTAAACGGTTCCGATCATTCAGGAGAGGCGTAGTACCTATCTAGTTGTAGTTATTAGTAGAAGAAGAAGAAGGAGCATGTTCAGGTTCAAGTTCAACCCTCTTAGTAGGCACTTGCAAGAATTTTTCAAAATAGTGGCTATGGGTATTAATTTAGCGTAGAAAAAATAAAGGGGAGTGAAACATAAATTAGAGTGAAAAATTATCGCTCTGTCTCAACTGGTTAAAAAGTTATGACCGTTTATGTGGTGGAAAATCTCTATATATAGCTTAATAGGAAAAAATGTGACCAAAGCACAGCATCCCAATGGATAATCACGTATAATTCAGAAACAGCTTCAAATACAACTTTGAAATTTTTACATGTGGTAAATCAACATCTCTGTAATGCATTGCAAACAGAAAATGAATTATTTATTGAGAAAGAAAAGTATAGTTTAGAGCTGAGACAGCTGAAATCAAGGAAAAATAGATCACGACATACAAATGAATGACCTATTGGAATTTTGGAAAAGTCAATAATAAAATATTTATTCACATGAAGATAGACCAAATACACCACTGAATCGGCGTCATTTAGTTGTTCACTTTGAACTTTTCAAAATGAAAATAGACCTCATAAAAGCAAAGATATGAACTGACAAATGTTTGAGGTGGTGTACTCTTCTTAGTTGATAGAGTGAGAATGACGAGAAATGAGTTGCCACTTAATTAAGGAAAAAAATTGTCGTATCTAGTTTACTTACCTTCTTTGTTGACTTTTTAATAAAAAGTACATTATTCTCATTTTCGAATGTTTTCAAATTGGAGAAAAGATGAGAATGTCTCGTTTACCGAGAGGGCCATTTTTTTTGCTTCACATTTCTCAAAGAAAGACCGCGAAAAGTGGAGGCTGGTCGGCTGGTCCTTGAAAGCTCACAAATGCAACTTTAAACGCATAAGAGTGCTGGGAGTAGGTAGCTACAAAGAGGTAAAGGAGCGGTGGTTTGCAACTTTAAACACATAAGAGTTCTGGGAGTACAAATAGTGAAAAGCGGTAGTTTTCGCTATTTGTAGTGGTAGTACAAATAACCACTTCGATTTATAATATTTGTTTCACAACACTAAATTTAGGCTGCACAGCCTCCACCATATTACTTTCTCTCTCTCTCTTCCCTCTACCTACTTCCGCTACCTACATCGACATAATGTGATTGAGGCTCTGTTCGGGTAACTTCTCATTTTCCATAACATTACTCCCCACCTTGAAGTAATATCTTCAACAAATAAGATAAATTGTTATGAGGGAATACATGTGTTGAATACAAAGTTAACGAATTGCCTACAAAAATGTGTTAGCTCTAACTCTTAATAATAAATCAATTCCATTTTTAAAACAATAACAATAGTAAAGTTCCGGGCAATTATAATGGTCACAATTATGGTTTTTGTGAGACTTAGAAGGAGAATTAAACATCATTTAAAAACAAAAAAATAGATAAATAAAAGGGAAATCCCAGTGAACTTAAACTTTAAACTTTTGCCTCAATCTTTAATTATCTCCAAGCTAAAAATGAATATATAGACATTATATATTATATATTGAAACAAAATGTTTTAACGTTTAAAGTTATTCCACTTTCAACAATTTAAATAGGATGGCTATTTAAATTGACATCTTTGCATTCAAGTCTGTCTGTGATATGACTTTATTAGGACATGCTAGCCATCGTGAATACACATGGCAAGCGCCTCCATCGGTACTTAAGCACACAATCATCCGAACCTATGATCAGGGACTTATCACTAAGCCATCAGCTCTACCCGTTCCGCCTCACTTACGACTTTTACAAACGGACCGTTGTCCAGGGGACAAGTGGGTATATGATTAAATTTGGTCTTTTAACATTCCAAAGGGCCCGGAATAGGCATTGTATATAAAAAATATTGTAATCATTATAAAGAATGCATACATATAGTGTACAATATCAACATATATGTACTATATGTACCTTATAACTTTCAGGTCTAAATAATCTGGGTTGCCACTTTGGCGTAAAATTCGAAAATATTCTGGCAAGTTTACTGATAAACAAACACATGGTAATAATACTTGTCAACAGTAAAATAATTAATAACATATACGAACATTTCAAAATTAAATGTGATAATGAATACGATAAATGCTTAAAATACAGTCAACCTTATGTAAACAATCTTAGGACCAATTCATTTTATCTGTAAATGAGCTGGAGGTTTAATAATGCGACCAGTTCTCGAAACAACAATAGACTGAGTTCTCTGCGGCGACCTATCATCGCCACATTTAGTGGTAACAGATGGTTGTGAATGCTTCAATCTGTTATCACTGTCCTGCTTTGAGTTTTCATCAACTTTATCATCACATGAAGAAATATATTCTTCAACCGGATACTGTTCATTTTCCAAGTCGAGATCATGGACCCTCTGCACTGGTCGTACAAATATGCCATTAGCAGTTCTGATCTCAATAGTTCTGACACAACCATCTCGCCCAGGTAAAAGACGAACAACTCGAGCTAAAGGCCATCGCAGCCTTGGACTGTTATCTTCTCTGAGTAAAACTAGAGAACCTATCTTAACCGGAGAACCCTTAGGTGAAGACCTGACAAGAGGCAGGTTTCGAATGTACTCCTTGTGCCAGAGATTCCAGAAACGATTTAATTGGCTTTTAATCTGTAACGAAGCTTCTCTTGCCATAGCTCCACAAACAATTGGCTCTTTTGCTTCCACCGCTGGCTTATGGCTATCATGACGCCCAAGCAGAAAATGAGCAGGTGACAATGCCTCATTGCACTCAGGGTCATCAGAGACATAAGTCAGGGGTCTGCCATTTATGCAAGACTCTATTTCGAACAAGACAGTTTCCAGCTCTACTCTACTCAAACTCCGGTCTCCAATTGTCTTTTTTAAAGATTGCTTTACTGAACGCACTAGTCTTTCCCAAACCCCACCTCTCCAAGGAGCTCTAGGACCACTTAGGACCGTCATCGGTATAACGATCAGCAATATGTCTTGCCGCCGCTTGAAATGTCTTCGCGTTGTCAGATAGTATTTAGAGGGCATTCCTCGTCCCGCAACAAAACGTCTGAACGCGAGTAGAAAATCACTCAATGACAAACTTCCACAAAGTTCAATGTGAACTGCTCTAACCACGCAACACGTAAAGAGTAAGATATAGAATTTCTTCCCTACAGCATCCACAGTGAATAAAGGACCTGCATAGTCAACACCAGTAATACTAAAGGGATCGGCACGAACCAGGCGCTCCTGGAGTAAGGGAGAAATTGATTGTGAACATTGTTGAGAATCGAATCGTTGACAACTAACGCACTTCCGCTTAACCCTTTTTGTCAAAGACCTTAGACCTATTATCTAAAACTGATTTCTCAAAGATGCCATAACTTGTGACACTCCTGCATGATTTAACGCTATGTGTTCTCTGCGCACTAATAACAAGGTCAAATGACACTTTGGCAGAATGATAGGAAATTTTTCATTCAAGGTAAGATCAGAAAATTGAAGCCGACCTCTCATCTTCAACAGTCCTTGTTTGTCAAGAAAGGGATTCATTTTATACAAGACCGACGTTCTTTTAACCTGCTTATTATTTTCAAGACACTCGATTTCTTCAGCGAAATGTAAACTTTGTATGTACAACAACAACTTCAATTTTGCAAACTCAAGTTCATCAACACACAACTTATGATGTGTCGTTTTCATAAAATTTCTTCTTCTTCTTGAATTATTTATGAATCGGAAAATCCAACCAATTATTCTAATAGACTTAGAGAAATCTCCCCACCGTGTAAAATCCAATACTGAATCAGCTTTAGCTGCGCACACTGTGACACTAGTGGTTGCTAATTCCTCACTTACCACATAGCTACCCTCATTGACTTCGTCCATTTCATTATTAGGACCTTTGAGCCACGGTGGACCTTGAAACCACAACGGTTTGTTCAGAATTTCCTCAGCTGACAACCCTCTGGTTAAACAATCGGCTGGGTTCTCTTTCCCTATACAATGATGCCATGACTCGGGTGCAGTAAGCTCTTGTATTTGAGCTACACGGTTGCACACAAACATTTTCCACCGAGTCGGCTCACTACGGATCCACTGCAGCACCACAGACGAATCAGTCCAACAAAAGTACTTCACACTGTCTGGGAGCTGTAAACTATTGACAACAGAGCGGAGAAGTTTAGCACCAACAACGGCTCCTAGCAATTCCAGTCTTGGAAGAGTGACAGGCTTTAAAGGACTAACTCTAGCCTTTGACAACAACAAAGAAATAGAGATTGAACCATCAACTTCAAGAACTTTCAAATAGATCACAGCACCATAACCCTTGAGAGAACTATCACAAAAACAATGAAGTTCCACAGATTGTTTCTCTTTCCACGTGAGAGAAACAAAACATCTTGGAATCGATAACTCTCGCAACCTAATCAAATCTCCAGCCCATGCCAAAAATCGTTTTCTCAACTCGACCTCAACTTGCTCATCCCAATCAAGTCCCAACTTCCACACTTCTTGAAACAATATTTTGACAGACATGATAATAGGGGAGATAAGCCCAAGTGGATCAAATGTCTTGGCTATGCAACTCAAAATCAACCGTTTTGTAACTAACACATCCTCTGGAACCAAGATTCCATCAAAGGTGAACGTATCTTCGACTGGACTCCAACGCATTCCGAGAACTTTGACAGAGTCATTTTCTAAGCTTTTGTCTTCGAAATGTCTATGAATATTTTCTGCAACTTCTGAACTATTGGAAGACCATTTGCATAACTTCATACCAGCTTCACTCATGACTTTCGAAGCTTCAGACATGAGATTTATAACCTCGTCCACACTGTCGCCTCCCGAGAGCCAATCATCGCAATACATGTTCTCAGACAATTCTTTGATGGCCTTGGTGGCTGGATACTGTGACAGGTGATGACGAATGGTGGCATTCAGGAGAAATGGACTGGCTTTGTTTCCAAACGGGACTCTTGTTATGCGCATAACGCGAACTATATTGTCAATCTGCCAGAAAAACCGATGCACATCGCGATCTTCTGGTCTGACACTAATCTGGAGAAAAGCCTTCTCTATGTCGGAGCATAAGGCTACTTTATGTCTTCTAAATCGCATGAGCACATCGCTCAACAGAGGTAACAGGTTTGGGCCTGTTTCCATACAGTCATTTAGAGAGATAGTGTTTGGTCCTGAGGCAGAAGCATCAAATACAGGGCGTATCTTAGTTGAAAGGCTGGACATCTTAACAACTGGTCTGTGAGGCAAATAGAATTTTGAATTTGTCATGTTCTGACCTTCATCCAAGGGCACCTCCTCAATGATGCTGTCTGCCTCCATTTTCCTAAAAACATCATCATATCCCTTTTTCAGTATTTTATCTCTTGATAACTTTCTCTCAAGATTATCAAGTCTCTGCCTAGCTTGAGACGCATTGCACTGCAATTGCGGCTTCTTTGATTCTACCCAAGGTAGAGCCACTTGATACCTATTGTCTACATATTCAATCCTTTTTGAAAACTCTTTCATAACTCTGGATTCATATGGTGCATTCTTGTCATGACAGCATTCTAAGTATTCAAGATCCCACAATTTTCTAAAGTCAGATTGTGGAATGTCTGTCAAGCAGAGCAGTTGTCTGCAGGAGTCAAGTGTTTTGTTACTCGGGTTCGAATATGCACCAGAGAGGACCCATGGTCCTAAGACAGTTTCTTGGGCAACAAGCCCAGAAGGACTACGCACGCAAGAATCTGTCTTGATGAGTTTCCAATAATAATCCTGACCAATCAAGATATCAATGCTTACGTTTTTATCACAATGGCTATCTTCTGAGAATGTACACTCTTGAAAGTGTGATAATACATCCATGGGAATTGCCGGCCTGAACATTGCCGCGCAAATGACCTTAACCTCTGTAAGTAATAAGGTTTCTTTCCCTTCACAGGGCAAATCAAATCTCACAGCATAAACATTTCTCAATGCCTTTTCTGAAGGTTTATCTGACTCAAAGGCAGACACATTCAAGCTTTCTCTGCCATAAAAGGAAGGTTTTATTCTTTTGACAGCTCTGCTCGAGATGAAACTTCTATCTGATCCACTGTCGAACAAAACTGTCAAAGAGACACCCTTCATATTAATCTTCATTGTTTGTAACACAGTGTTTTTGTTTGAAAGTTTGCTTCGACAAAAGGCAACATTGATACTTTCGGGATTTTCAGTTTGAGAAAAACTGGAGTTGAAATTTGTATTGCCCGATTCTGTTTTCATTTGCCCGTTACTACAAAACCTCTCATTGTGTTTATGGCCACAAATTTTACATTTTGAGTAGCACCGTTTCGCAACATGACCCTTTGTGAAGCAAACCCAACAAAGATTATTCTCTTTGATCTTATCCTTAACATGTTCTGTCTTCATGGTAAAAACTTTCCTACATTTGCTATTGCCATGTTTTCCACCA
>NC_088362.1:51975138-52050138 GCF_034508935.2 Berghia stephanieae
CAGTAAAAATGAGGCTTAAAACTTAAAGGAAATCATTCAAAATTTCCCTCCTTTTTCACTTTTTGTCACCATCAGCACTGAAGAATAACATTGGGATTCTTATAAGGGTATGGTTTATAATATGGTTCCAAACAAATATTTATATGGAAATTGAGAAATACAGATTAGATGCTTAATGAGATGTCAATGATATTGAAAGGGAATTTTTGATGATGATGAATGTGGCTATCTAAACTAGTTATCAGTTTTTACCATCAAGAGAGAAGATCAATTTAGTTTCGCACTGGTTAATGAAGTGACATCATGACACTTTGAAAACACGGATTAAAAGATTCCTTTTTTTAAATCAATTTATTCATTGATCACTTTTCTGCAAGACTCAAACTTTTTACACAAATAATAAATCTTATATGGCTTTTAATCTTTAATATATTTGTGTAAGAAATACACAGTTAAATATTTTGGCTGCTACCTAGTAGATAATCTTATCTGAATGAATCGACAACCTTATAGATTATATATGATCCAATAATACTGAAAGCGATATATTAATCTTTCTTAAACAACTTTTCTTTTTTATTTTCTTCAGAGAGTTTTCTCAATTATTGCCATAATGTCAGCCCAGACACTGGAGGGAAAGGTCGCTATTATTACAGGTGTTATGTTTATTTATCTCTATGCTCATTTTAAAAATGTAAAAGTAACCACAAATACAGGACCATATGATTAGTGCACATCGGTTGTCAACTGATTTAACCCCAATCATTCAAAATAGCTTTATCGTTGGGAAGGTTTCCAGCCAAAGACTGGACTATCCACCATGGTATAAAAAATTTATATGTGTACAAATTTACCCCTAAAACAGTGTTTAGTAGTGTAATCCAGCGACATGAGGTCCAAGAACCAATTTTGTGCCCTATAATTAGTTATAAAAAAAAATTTTTGGTCCAGTGAAAAATATTTGCTTTCTGACCAATAAATCTTGTACCTGTTACCAATGGAAATGATTTTTTGATTGGCCATCAAAAAGGTTAAACTGTACTTTTAACGGTAAACCATGTATGGTATCAATGGGGAAAATGTGATCTCAAGACAATTTTGTTGGATTATTTATCTCTGTGTCAATCAGTTCCTAACTAAAAGCAGTCATACAAGCACAATTATATCAAAAGCTTGGCACTCAGGGTGAAATTCACCTGAACAGTTCTTTTTCTACTGAAGGACATTTAGTGAGCAAACATTCTCTTCAATATCACATTACTATGCTTTTATGTACTGTCAGTTGTGTAATTCTTTCATACCAAAATAGAGAGCGTTGATGGTCATAATAGTATAACACAAAGTTATTGAAATTAATATTGTTTAAAAATATTTTTTTCCAATCAATGCTGATCCATGTTAGAGATTGGTTCTCTCAAAAGGTTTGTACCAGCTGTAATGTTATATTTTGCAATCTGATTTCTAATTTCTAGTTTCTAATTTCATTTTGACAGGAGCAAGCTCTGGAATTGGAGCGGGCACAGCTATTCAGTTTTCAAAGCTCGGCGCATTACTTGCATTGACTGGTCGCAGAGAAGACAATTTATCAAAAACTGGTGAAGAATGCGAAAAGATCAGTGGAAAGAAGGTGACCTGTTTAAATTGTTTTTTTTTTTAATTCTTTTGGTACCAGATATATATTAACAGATTTTCAAATACCAGTTACAATAGAATATATGTGAACCACCATTTGGTATAATGTTTGGTAGAGCAGATGCTGAAAATTGGAATTCAAAGTCTAAAGAATAAGATTTCGTCTATATTGTATGTTTCAGGAAAAGAGGAAATTAATGCGATTTATTCAACCATAAGAATACATGTTTAGCGATTATTTGCTAATTCTGTCACAGTGAGCATAATTAAATAGCCACCATGCCCAACTGCATTGCACGTACCACTAGAATTACAAGAGGCCACATCAATGATCGAAGCACATTCATTGATTATTTCCTCCTTCAACCACTGTTCATTTGGAATAATCTTTCTAGGGAATTTATTGAATGTAGTGATGAACATTTTGTTGCCAATACATTTTCTACAGTTGTTTTGTGAATGTCACCTGTATATAATTATGATGGAATGTATGACACATATAGACTTGTCCACCAACTCAGTAGATTTTTAAGTTTTAAAGAATTAGAAGAAGACAATTGCAATGTACACTTTTCAGTATATAAAATGTCATATTATACCACAATGTTTCGTATATAACAATTAAGTTTAAAGACAAGTTAATCTTTCTGTTATTTATTTATATTCAGCCCCTGTTGATTGTAGGTGATGTTACAGTTGAGAAAGATGTGGAATGCATGGTGTCCGAGACCCTAAAACAATACGGCAAGATCAACATTCTGGTAGGGATTAATGTTCTTATTTTCAAAGACATGATAAGGAAATACAATTTGTCAAAGTCACATTATTGAAAGAGAATCTTATTTACCTACTCCTCTTCAATCCTCGGGGAACATAAGGCGCCAAGAGAGTTATTAGTGCTGGCATCCAATATGGGGTTTGCCACCTCAGCTCATGCCATTTTACTTTTCCTTCCACTAACCTCAAAATTTCAAGTCTGCCTCCCTTTCTCTTCCCTTTGGGGACCCATTTCAGGACTGAGTGAGGAATCACTTCTTGTTGGCGAAATAAACACAAAATTATTAAAAATTTTGTTCGTTTTACATGGAAACAAAATATATTTTTTTCACTCTTATGGTGACTAATTGTCCATTGTGGCCAGCTCTATTAAGAATAGAGCTCAATTGTAAATATGATAATTTTACATGAAGTTGAATGGTATAGTCCCATAAAATCTTATTCCTGGAACTATCAAATTTATTACACATTGAAGAAAAAAGATTTTATTATCAGGTCAAGTAAAGCCTAAAAAGAATAACACACACACACACACACACACACACACACACACACACACACACATTCAAACACACATTTTAAAGAACTAAAGCATGTAAGAGCAATATCCACTTAACATGCTCAAAGCACTTTATGATACAATACAATAATTTTGTGTCAGTGTCAGAAAAAATAAGTGTCTCATTTCATCATTGCAATAACATTGATACCAAGAATGGCGAAATGGGCTCACAATTAAGAAAGACACAAATTCATTAACGTTTTTTCTTTATTTTCAAAAATTGTCATTTTTTACCACCGAAGTCAAACTTTTTACCCATTTTTAAGCAAGTAAGTGCTTTATCAATTATCGTGAATGATGATCAATCTAAATCACCATTTCTATAGTTAGATTTCATTTTTTTTTTTGCATTTTGATAACTCATCAAAGTTGAAAAGTTGACTTGATTTTTGAAGGGTTAGAGTTAGATTGTTTTCAGATCACTGTCACACTCAGGCATGTGCAGTGACTATTTTTCCCAGACAAGCATATCTTGTGTCTCATATTATTATCGAAGTCATAAAGTTAGGCCTGCCTATCAGTGCTATTGACGAGACATCCACAACCGATCATTAAAAATATAGTCAAGACTTCATGACACGCTTAAACACAAAACAACATACACGGCACTCAGAAAACATACTATCACACACATACACAAACACCAATTACGTATATTGCCCAAACTGCGCCCTCTAACTTCCTTTTTTAGTAGATTCTTGGAAACATAAGCACATTTGCTAATGCTGACAAAATGCTATCATATTGCCATTCAGGTGGATGACATTTCTGGTCCTGGCTATCAAAACTGGTATATTAGTGGCCGTCAGAAGCAGAAGTACAGTTTGCTTGTCTCTATAAATAGGTTCACCCCACACTATCTTTCTTTATCCCCGAGTCAGGTTGAAACGTGAGAAGGAGAAGCCACGGAAGCATTTTAAGACTTGCATCTCTTCATCTATTAGGCTAATATAATTAAATATTTTGGATTCATCTTTAATCAATGTGTTTTCTTGGGAGGGGGGGGGGGGGGGGGTTTGGTCACGTTTTGTTCTTTTTTGGGGGGGAGGAATAGGAGAAGTAGAGATAGATTAATGAATGTATTTAAAAGTTTGTCTTGGCAAGGCAATTCAAGACCTTGGGAAAGCAGTGCTTACTTTGCTTCTATTGACCACACGTACCTCTGATCATTATCCTCATTGGCATGTTGTATCACAGACACTCTCATTGTATTGAACAATTTATAATTTCATTTTGATTTTATTACATTTCCAAGGTCAACAGTGCTGGAATCGTTGAAAATGGCTCGATTGAGAATACTTCAATGGAATCATTTGACAGAGTCTTCAATGTGAATGTGAGGTAATAATTTCTCTTTTAATTGCTTCAACTGTTTCAATCTAGCAGTAACCGGATTCAGTATTTTTTATTATTATTATTATTTTTCTTTTTTAGCTTTCATTTTATGTTTAGCTTTAAATAGCCACATTTACTTATTGTTGAATAGGTCTTGAGCTTGATACAGGCTTGCATATAAAATGGGTTTTGAACTGAATATAAAATGGGTTTTGATCCCTTTCGCTTATGATATGATACCTTGAGACTCATTTAAAATATGAACAAGACTAGCATTTGAGTGTTTGTGAAAGTGAAACAGATGAGTGGGTACAGTGATTGGGAGGTAGGTAGACGTGCATTTCTGAAAAACATATATCATTCAGCTTTTTTCTTTTGTAATTTTATCTTTTATTTTACCTTTGAATTTTGTAAATGTTCATATCGTAATGGCTACAAATTTTAAGATGGTTTACTAAGTATATAGATATCAAAATTTATAATTCCTGATTCAGTAATGCAAAGTTTCAGAGGCATCAGGTGGAGAAAGGGTTAATGGGTATAAATAAAAAAAATATAAGTGTCGCAATTTTTGTTCATTAAGAGGATCCATACAAAAACTATTTGTCAGATTGTAAATAAAGATGAATCATGGGATACATAATGAACATAGAAATATCAATGAAATCATTGCATACAACAATGATATTCTTTGTTCTCAATAGAGAGAAGAAAGTGTCAGCCAGTAGTTCTGTGCTTTTGTATAGACCACATTGGTGGGAGGGAGTATTCTGAAAAATAGCATTTTAACATACAGTAAACCCCTTCATACCACGATATGTGGGATCAGCGCATAATTGGTAGTATGACATTAGTTTTTATCATTAACTGATTTTGTTAATGTTTCTCATTAAGTTGACAATAAGCAAAGCATGAGCAGAATAGGGTGGGCAATTTTAATGTGTTGAGAAAAGCCAGCTTGCCTGCTACTAAGTATTAAGAGAGTGGTAAGATAGACATTATAAAAACAGCCCTAATGGTAATACATTGCCATTTTTCCAACTCAAAAGGATAAAAAAGCCATCAATTTTACAAACTTGAGTAGAATTACTTTAAATCGAAATTTTGGGGACCTTCTAAACCATCTCGGTTTAAAGACATTTTGGTTTAAAGCAAGTTCCCGTTTTGCGATGTTTTGCAAGGGTGGTACTATTTCATTGCTCATTTAATCATATCATGGGTTGTTTCCCCTTAAATAAAGTTGTTGAATAAATGCCGTCTTGGTAACCATTTATTTATTTTTTTATTTTTTTTGGTTTGTTTGTTTTTGTTTTTTTCTTTCTTTTTTTTTTTTTTAAATTTCTTTTTTTTTTCTTGTGTGTTTTAAAAATATTTTTGGGGTTTTGGTTTTCCATTCAAAATTGTTGAAAGAGTTGAGTTCAGGGTGCTCTCAAGTTGTTTCGGTTGAAAGAAAGTCCTGCTTAAAAGTATTTCGGTTCATCGTAAGAATTAGTACAAAGATAATGAAGAAACTCGTACAATTTATTAAATTCTTTGCGGTTCATGGTATTTTTCGGTTTAGCTTCTTTCGTTTTAAAGTAATTTTACTGTAGTATCTTAGTTTGGCGTGCTTTATATTGTTCGGTTCTCTCCAGAAGCTTGTCTACTCTGTAGTGATATTTTCAATTTTTTAAATATAATCACTTTTTAAAAAATATTAGAATGCCATAATAATTTTTCGTCATTAAGTGTAGACCTTTCATATAAAAATGAAAGAAAGAAATTACATGAAAGATGAAACAACTGAGAGCACATGTTATTTTGATTTTTGGTTTTCTACTCATTTTGTAATGTAAATGTTGCTGCTCGATGCTCGAAGAAATAAATAATAATGTGAAGTTGAATGTAAGCTTCAATTTAATTAAGTTAAGATCTTAACTACGCCACTACCACATCATCTCATTCATCTGTGGTGTTTCATTCATCCTGTTTTGTTGATAAAGAGGAAACCTGAAACGTTCATTTGATCTGTTTTTGTAATTAAATTGAAGCTTACATTCAACTTCACATTATTATTTATTTACTCATTTTGTAAGATATCTTCTACTGCTATTTGTCACTCGTTTATTTTTATCCTCCAGGTCCATCTATCAACTTACCATGTTGTGCACACCACATCTTGTGGAGACAAAGGGAAATATTGTCAATGTGTCAAGTGTGAATGGAATGAGATCTGTATGTTTTCCAATATTTCCTAGCATCTCCTGTATTAAAGATTTATGGTAAATCAAAATGCACCGCTGTCTCAAAGCATGTGCGTTATGAAAAATAACAGTGTAAATTACCCAGGGAGGAATTGGATAAAAGACTTTTGAAGAATTTTTTGATTTTCTGATTTAAATGAGTGTAAATTGTGAAAAAAAAAAAAAGCAAGTTCTGATAATAATAGGTATCAATGCTGGGGTATTTTATTTTTACAATGTGAGCTTTTAGATTAGAGCAATATCCACTATTGCGGCTATGTGGTCCAGTGGAATAACTTTCGCTTTCAGTTTGAACGGTCCTGGGTGCAAGCCTCGTTGGTGTATAGTTGAGTCCTTGGAAAAGGCTCTTTACTCACATTCTCTCACCGTACTCGGGTGTAAAATGAGTACCTGGCCGTTAACTGCGTTGTCTCTGTCCAAAAAATTTTAATATCACCTAGCAGGCGTCATGTTTCGTCCTACATGTAAAGTGTTTCTGTTGGCCAAGGACTGCTTGTAAAGACTTTGAGCACATTTAGTGGATTTGCACTATATAAAAGCTCAAAAATAAGCTCACCAAATGTGCTCAATGTACTTTTCCATGGTGTTCCCAGTCAAGAGCAACACTGACCATCTATGTCGAGACATGACACCTGACACTATTTTTATTAATTTTTTTTTTTCTTACAAAGATAATAATTTTGCAAAACTCACCGTTCGTCTTATGGGAGTATGGTGACAAAATTGTGAGATAATAGCTTTTTTCGGGGACTCAACTTTGCGGCATTTGAACTTTTACCATATAACCCACAAGCCAAGTAGACCACAAAGCTATACTTTTTACTCATTGAGTTTGTTGAAATTTGAGTTTTTAACAACAACGATACATTATTTTTTAAAAAGGACAGAATCATTGTACTTTATGAAATTTGAGATGAAGTCATGAAATTTCAGACCAGTTGTCAATTTGAACATCTATCTCATTAGTATCTCGCCCTCGTCACATTTAGAAATCTCCTCATTTTACATATCCTGCAAATTCAGATGTTGATGTATTGTTATATGATTGTGTCCAGAAATGCAAAAGACTGATTATTCTCCTCACTTTCCATAATTTTTCTTCTGTGTAACTACATAATATACTGTTCTAGGGCAATGTGTAATCGAACAACTTTCTGATGTAAGAGAGGCAATTCAGAAATGATTGACAACTGCAGTTTTAGTTTTAATGGCTGAGACCATCCTTTGATTATTTTTTTTTTCCTTCTATGGTTAGTAGAGGGGAGCAGCATGACTCAGTGGTATGGTCTTTGCTTCGTACCCGAAAGGTACTGAGTTAGACTACCTGTCATGTTATGCGGCCTTGTTCAAGTCACCCCACTCTAACTCACTTTGCGGCACAGCACTGTGACAGACGCCTGGGTTATTCCAGTCTTCCCTTGGAATAGATCCTAAAGACAAATTTCCCCTTGGGTTGAATAAATGGAATTTTATTTATATCTATTTATCTTTAAACCAAAATGCTAACTAAATCGTTTGGATTTTGGTTTAACCATTTTTACACTATATAAAAAGTCATTTATAATTAATTAATTTTTAATTTGCTATGACCGCTACCCATTTTTACTGAACCAACTTATATTTATACCGTTATTGCTCATCAAATCTTTTTCTTATTATATGTTCTGCAGTTTCCCAATGTACTGGCTTACTGTATGTCAAAAGCAAGTATAGACCAAATGACTAGGTGTGTTGCCTTGGAGTTGGCATCCAAAGGTGTCAGGTGTAACAGTGTCAAGTAAGTTTTTTCCTATTTTTTCTATAAAGGTAATCACTTTTGAATTTAAAAGTGTATGGCTTCAAAATGTGTATACAGTGCAGCACATAAATCTCGAAATCACTTAAATCTCGGACACGTGTAAATTCCCCATTTTTATCCCTCTAGTTTCATTATACCTACTGGCAACACGAAAATTTCAAACACTATTGGAAGCTAACACGGAAATCTCGAACAAAATGGACATATTGAATGAAACAAGACACACTTAAAGTTACATCTCATTATAAAGGGACCTCACCGAATATACTCATATTTACACACAGCAAATCTTCATTGTTCGCCCGGCCATGTAAGGTGTCATAATCCGTTGGTGAGAGTTCACACCACTCAGTCGTGTCTCCTTTTCTTATAAGTCTTCATAACTGCACGCTCATTGTCTACAATCTTCTACTTTTCCCCATCAGTTTTTTGTTTATTTTACGACCAGTGTAAATCAATGACACTTTCACACATCATAAATAATCAGGGACCTGCACTATCATGGTGAATCTTCGCCATTTGCCAACCGAGCTATACAAATTAAATTGCTTGATTTATAGTATAGAATTCTCTTTAAAAGATTCTAACAAACCTTGGTCGTCCCATATGATAGTAGGTATCCCAAACTACCGCTGTGTGGCAGGCGAATTTGCCGGGATCGATCAAAAAGTGTGGTGTTAATATCTGTCTCTCTCTCTCTTGAATTAAACTTTATTTAATAAAAAAAAGGATAATATTATATTTCAATATCTGCTCTACAAGATGAGCTAAATATTTAAACTATTCAAGCTATGTGAACTTTTTAACAGCTATTCAAAAACGCCCTCATAAAGAGATCCGATTGCAAATTTTCGCTGTGAAAACTGCGTACCGATCGACCGAAATTCGGGTCTCGTCACAAGATCTGCTCGCGCTAAAAGCTGAACGGACCAACAGCTGTGAAATCAAGTGTGGGAGAATCTCCTTTTAATGCCCTTTCGTGTGGTGTAATTTTTTCGTTTATAAACACAACAAAAATATTATTAAAATTTAACTGAATTTGCCCTATTTTTGACTGAAAATTTGACTCTCTTAACGGTTAATAAACGGCGAAAAAATTACACCATAAAAATCTGCAGCATTTGAAGGCTATAATATCAAAAATCCAGCATGCTGGCTTGATTCAACACATAGCGCCATCTTTAAAAGCAAAGCCTTTGTTTCCGCTTTCTCTTTCTTTCTCTCCTACCGTCCGACGCGTGAGTTGATACACTGCCGGTGACCGAGACCGATTGTAACGTTTCCAAACAGCCATCTAGAATAGTCAAAAGTGTTTCAATTATGGACATGGACTTACTTGAATTATGTGGTAAGTAAATCTTATTGTTTTTTATTTTATTATGATCGGTGTTTGAGTAGATCGAAGCTTTACTCTATCTTGTCTTAATCTTATCATGATACTGTTTGCTCCACTCACTTTTCTGAATTAATGGATAATGTTTGTATTCGTGTTCATTCATGAAGGCTATTATATATTATTATTATTATTATTATTATTATTATTATTATTATTATTATTATTATTATTATTATTATTATTATTATTATTGGAGCCCACCGATCGCTAAGAATGAACGTGTCATCATTATCACTGATACTTCTAGATGAAAAATAAAATAATAGAAACTGGTCGTGTCAGTGTCCGTCCTGACTGCTAGACTTGTGCTTGTGATTGTGAGTCCTACTTGTACTAGGAAATGGAAAGTATCACACTATCGACGTCTAAGTCTAGTTGTTTCTCAATTTTCTGAAATTTAGATTAATTAAGTCAAGCTCATTCATTAAGAAATTATTGACAATTGGGACGAAATCTGGTGCACATTGTTTGATCTTATAATAATAATCTTAACAGGATTGCTCCATTCTTCATCAGGTGTCATCAATGAGTGGTATCTAACTTGTTTGTTTTTCAATCGTTTTTTTAAGATCCAGTTTCACCCATGCCATGATTGATGGAACTATTACTATTATAATATAGTGACTCAAACTCCAGTTTAAATTTAACGTTTAACCTTTTACTGTATAGACTACTTGGTAGCAAGGCTTGTTTTACTTTGATGCTATGGGATTGACTTGGTGATGGTTGCTTGGTTATAATATCAGTTTTAGATTTATATTAAATTCTTGAATCCTGCCTATTTGAATTTGACAGTTGAGTTTTGATAGATAGTGTTGATGGTAATGAGTAATCATTTAGCGCGTTGAGCTTGTTGAAATACGGGGTAAGGCGGTGTATAGAAACTATTTATTATTATTATCACATCTCAAATCAGTTTGAACATTTTAATTCTCAATTTTCAGATGACGAACAAATGAGTCGTCTCAGGGCTTCATTTTTGATGAAGGGGGAAAGGTCGTATACCTGCACTCCCACCTCACGGCGTCTAATCTGCACTATAAATCTGACCGTTTAGTTTCCCGCTGTTCCGAGCGCCGACGTAACCTCACCCGACAGGTAACCGGGGTCAACAGCGGTCAGCCGATATCAATTCCCAGAACGTAGATTTGACGTGCATTGGGTGATACCAATGGATGATTTCCGTACCAATTAACCTCACGATCTTCGTGACGATGCAATTCCACCCAAATGCAAAGAATTCTCGCAGACCTCCTCTTTCCATCGGTCCAATTTTTATTTCAATATCTCCAGTACTTATTCCACAAGCCGTGATTCAAATTCACATATTTTTCTATAACATTTAAATAAAATTACTTGTAATTACCTCAGGATTCTAAAAAAACGTTGCTATAAACTTCAAATTTTTTTTGGTGTGATTCACAAGGCACAAGTTTTACTACGAAATGAGGTAAGTTTCATTTACTCTTCAGTTTTCATTATTTTGTAATGATTATTTTTCCGCGGTAGGTCAGGTAATAATGATATTACCTCTTTAGCCTTGTTCTTGAAACGTAATATTTCGCTGCGGTTTTATTGTTAATTATATTTTTATTTTTTATTTTTTTCAATGATGAGTTAATTTGATTTTTAAATTGCATAATTTGAATTATCTTGCTAATGTTTAATTTTAAATGACATTGTGTGTTGGGCCTCAACTTAGCTCAACTGCTTGTTAGAATTTTCCTGCCCCCCCCCCCCCCCCTTTCTTTCACCAAATTGGGTGAAGTATTTGGTTTTTCTTTTTCCAAATTTTATGTACGCTGTTATGTATGCATGGATATGAGAAGTAATACAGAGTGTTTTAAAACTCATTTTATTCATTAATTCACTATATCATTGCTTACATCGCTCAGTCAATTTTGAATTTTCTCTTACAGCATGGACCACACAATTGCAAGTCATAACCAAGCAGTGAATTCATTATGTAGGACATGTCGTGGTATGCTTTGTTTAACACAGAAATAGAAACGTGCCCGCAAGAAACCATTTAAATGTTCAAATTATTCTAATAACATTCTTTTAGTCTATGGGACTGACACGGCATTGGACAAGCAAGGAACACACTCATAATTTATGTGTAAAAAGTACACATTATAAAGCACATTGATCACACGACTCATTAGCTTCTTTGTATTTTCTCATTGCCAAGACGCTAATAATAAATAAATCAACCTTGAAACGGGTTGCACTTGCATGTTTGATATCGACAGAGTAGAATATAACAACAAACTCCAAAACGCAGGAGAGACTTTCAAATCTCATGCACGAGCCACTGACCCTCAGGGATGGTCTTATTGCCTCTGAATTGGACAGAATACCGCATTACACAACAGGCTTACCACAGCAGATCATTCATTGGCAACCACTGCCACAAATACTTACAAGAAAAAGTCTACACTTACAATTATCCAACAAACAAAGAACTGTACCCACGACCCACTCATCATTGACGACGCATGCAGTATTGGATTAATTTTCGACAATATAAACAAGGCCTATAGTCATGTGCACAACTTTATTTCACACACAAAATCGATCAAAGCAGACACGATCCAATATATTCAAAGTGCAATAAAACATTACACGGATACATACAGAAAATATTTTCCAAACAAAATAATCCCAAAACAACACCTCCTTGAGTACCAGTGCATACCACACATCACTCAATATAAGTTTGGACTTAGACTTCTTGGAGAACAAGGCACAGAGACCTGTCACCAAACAACAGCAAAATTGGAAAAAAAAGAGCATCCGGCATTATCAATGATATGAATAAAATGCGATTTGTCATCAACGCAATGCAGTTAAAGACCAGCCCCAAACTACACTGACGAGTTTGAATGCTCGTAGCGGATATATTTTTGTTGAGGAAAAATACGTTTTTTGTGAGGAGAAGTATTTACATCTTGTCTTTATAATACATAAAATTCAGACAAATCCATAGCAACGTTTTTTTTTCTCTAATTTTTGAAATGTTGCACCCGCTATATTTTTTGTGTAATTTGTTACCGTTCATTGATAACTTATATTGAGAAATCTAGTAATACTATGAAAAAATAAAAAACACACAGTAAAAGTAGAAAATATAAACTTTTATACCAAGTAGTGATATTTCAACTCATTCAATATGGGTGTCTAACAGACAATAAAACAAAACATTGTTAAATTGAGTGAACCGGCAATCCCCGTTAGGTAAATTCCTCTCGGTGATTGACCGCTCACCGTGACCGGGTCAGCAGGTGTCAGGAACGGGATCCCGTCTCAACTAAACTGTTGTCGTTGTGTACGCTGTGACCTGTGCAAGTGACACCTGTTTGTCCAGCTTTATCATCTGCGCTTTGAAGCCAAAACGACAGTGTCTGAGGTAAGGTTTCTCTGAATATACGACACATCTGTTTTCGTTGTCACAGGCCACCATTATATTTTTTTGATAAATATTTTGGTTGTTTTTGATGTTTTTTACTGCGCTAATATTATCAGTACAGTGAGGCTAAACCAGCTTATGATTTGATTTTGTTGTTGTAAAACACAAGGTCCCGCTATGGAGCTTTCAGATTCATATAAGTTCATGATGGTTGCGAGTAGATTTTATTGTTAACATGTATGGTTGAGTTTATTTGGGTTTGTAGTTACAAGTGACTGAGTGACATAGACAAGTAAAAGACGTGTTTATGGCTCTTTTTATGATATAATTTAAGCATGCCTGCAACAGTCAGCAATTAGCAATGGGCCATGTGCTGTTGGTATAATAGCACTAGTTGAAAAGGTCTTTACTAGTTAGACAAGACTAGATGTTTGCTATGGAATACAATTAAATTCTAAACCATCCCTGTGTTCCTCTCTCGAGCAAAGTATATTAATTTTTTCATACCTAATCCTTATCTTTTTTTAAACTTGTTGGATTCTGATGTATTATCAAGGGTTATCTTTTTGTATAAGATTCTATTTTTTTTTCTGTTCTAATATACTAATGCATTAGTTATAAGCCCTTCAATATTTTCTGGTTATTTTTTCCCTTCTAGGTGGAACAATGGTTCTCCATGTTAAGTCCAGACTCAAGTTATCCTGTCAATAGTATCTGGCGAAAAATTTTGAAGGTGGTGAAGGCGGCAAAAGGGAAAGATAAAACGTTTTTGAATGCACCTGTGGATCTTCACCACATCAGTGATGCCCTCAATGCCATTGGTGTAGACATGACATTGGAGAAGAACAATTTTAAAAAGACTGTTGTGTCAAAGGAAATTGCTGTGGACCTCGGCAATTTTCTCCTGAAACATGGACATACTTATGGAGACTTCCATAAATTTCTAGGAGACATATCGTCTTCTCCTGTAATTTGCACGAGAGAGAAGTTGCGAGGCATGTATCTCGCTGCAGAAACAAAGAAGGGGAAGCTGATAAAAAATATCAGCAGGGACCCAGCAGCACTTCAGGCACCACCACCACCCCCACTGTCATCTACTGTTGACTGGCCAGCACTGAGTCCTCAGCCAACCGTTTTATTTCCTTCATCTGTACTACCATCATCGAGTCAACCTTCTACTTCTACTAAGATTCTCAGCTCACCACCACCGTCGTCTACTGTTAACTGGCCAGCACTGAGTCCTCAGCCAACCGTTTTATTTCCTTCATCTGTACTACCATCATCAAGTCAACCTTCTACTTCTACTAAGATTCTCAGCTCACCACCACCACCACCATCGTCCTGCATTTCTACTGTATCTGGTTCTACCCCTCATCTCTCCACGAATATTAATTCTCGGAATGTGTCCACACCTGATTCATGTTCAACACCACTACCATCATCGTCATTCACTTTTGGTTCTACCCCTCTACCCTCTATGTCTGTTTCTACTCAGAATCCAGCCAAACCTGAATGTACCCTTGCATTGATCACTTCTGTTTTATTGCCAGAATCTTTTTCAGAGTCCCACATCCCACTTTCTTCCACAATTGTTAATGTTGACCATGTTAGAAGATTATCAAAGTCTGTCTCTTCCAAAAAATTGTTTTCATCTATAAAGTCGATTCATCAGAATGTAATATTTTAAAGAAAGAAATTTGTAATTTAAAATTAAAGAACGAAACTTATGTCCGATAGAGCGGCAAATATGAAACTTTTAAATAAAAAAATTCATGAATGGCGTAAGAGTGTTTTGCATGATGAGGAATATAGACGGTCTATGTACACATTTTTTGTATTGTAACGTGCATTTTTTGCTTGGTCTATCTAAAGCTGTTGAGAGTGCTGTGTTAGAATTTGAGAGGGATGTAATTAAAGTGGGGGGTTCACTTGGGAGGGACAGTCAGCAAAAGTTTAATCATTTTCAGTCTAGTATTGGTAAAGAAAGTGCAGCCTTACGTGCTATAAGACTAACTGCAGAAGTATTGGGACCTCGGGGGGATGAGAAAAATGGGGCAAGGGAAGAATGGCTAAATTATTCTGAAGCTAATAATATTATGTCTCAGTTTTGCAGTTTTAGAAGTAATCGTTTCAATAATATATTTGAAAATGCTCATGCTCTTTTGTACCATCATAAACATGTTCTTGTTTTCAGGTGACAATTTAAAGCTTCAAAGTATTGTTGCAGATTTGAGGGATAGTAGGGTAATTTCTTTAGTTGCTGCTATTTCACTGTTTAATCTGACTAACACTGGGCCATACTGGGAGTTGATGAAAAGTAAAATTCCTTATGGGTCATTCCCCTCTTATGTCAAAAAGATTGATGTTATTTTTGAGAAATTTATTTGTTAAGGATGATTACTGATGATGAAGCAGAAGCATCTTTTTTGTCAACTGCTGTCAAACGAAGAAGGGTTTCAGATTCTGATGTTGATTGAATAACACTATGAGATTAAATTCAAGCTTCAGTTTAATTACAAAACCAGATAGAATGGACGTTTCAGGTTTCTCCTTTGTCAACAAACAGGATGAACCAAACAGTATAGATGATGTGGTAGTGCCGTTAAGTTGAATGCGTTTGTTGGTAAAGGGGAAACACGAAACATCCATTCTTCTATCTGTTTTTATAATTAAATTGAAGCTTACATTCAATTTCACATTATTTATCGCTTCGAGTAGCAACATTTACATTATATTGATTAATGAAATTATGTATCTATTTCCATCACTTTACATTTGATCAGTGACATGCTTTGTTTAAACAATTGTTGTTTCTCATAATTATGTACCTATCATGTAGCTTTTCTGATTATTACATATGTTTTATTTACTCATCATGTTTAGCGTCAAGCAAGATGGCTTTCTATTATTTCAACATTTTTAACACGTCTGAGTGTACTTAAACACTTTAATATGTTTTTTTTACCTGGAAGTTCGTATTCATACAATAAGGGAGTCCAATATAATGTCTATTTCTATTTAAACATTTTATAGATGCATTTAAAATGTGTATAGTGGAGAGCCAATGATAACCCTTATACTCATACTGATGTTGGGCTATTAGACCATAATAGCAATATTATAGTCCGTGTTTAAATTAATCTTTATCATTTATAGGCTATGTGGATATGATCAGCTTCCAGAGTCCGCATATGTATAATCTGTTATTAGATATTATATTGGACTCCCTGTATGAATATGAACTTCCGGGTAAAAAACATATTAAAGTGTTTAAGTACACTCAGGCGTGTTAAAAATGTTGAAATAATAGAAAGCCATCTTGCTGACGCTCAACATCATGAGTAACAAGAGCGCTAAGATAGGTTTGCCCGGTGTCTGTGCATTTATATGCATTAAAGCGTGTCCTTATACCGTTGCCTTAGTTATATAAACTAAAATGTGTTAGGGCAGGGCGTTGAATTTTAGGTTGATTGTTGAGGTGTCTCAAAATATGTACTTATGGATAGGTATAAATTTTCATGTTCGTGGGTTGCATTGGATATTGTATGCTTTTGTGTACTGACTTTTTTGTCTAATGTTTTTATTTATTTATTTTATTTGATCGACTGTGCGCCACCAGTAGGTGCAGCATTAACTTCCATTATTGTGTTAGGTCGTGGTATGAATTTTTGACTTTTCCCCCCTTTTTGACATATATTTCTGTTGATTTTCGAGAGCTTAAATCTTGATTTCTTCTCATAACTCTGTTTTTGTCATTCTTATTGTGAAAAGGACATAAAATTTGGATTCCCCATCCCTCAAATCATTTGTATGTGAAGTTTCATAGCCATATCTCATCATTTAAATTTTTTGTAGCGGAAACACTGTTTATTTCTCAAAATGTCTTCCTTTGGCGATTTCGGCCTTTTTTCGAATTTTGAGACGTAAAATCTCAGTAATTATTGCCTCTATCTCTCTGAAAAAAATTGGGCTTACTGTCTGGTGCCAGTTCTAAGGCTCAGATAAGTTTCATGCCTTAATTTAGATTACTGACGAGTCTGCAAAGTGCCGAAGATGGTACATCTGGCGATTTCGGTGAAATTATTTTCACGCGGGTCATGTTTTTTCTTGATTTTGATGCTGTATAGTAACTGAATTATACTAGTGAATATTGTTTGAGTATTTTTCTTATTCTCTATGTCCATGCTTGCGATTGCTTGCAAATTATTCAATTTTGTTATTATTTTGTTTGTTTTGATGCACCTTTAACTCTGTTTGGTAGCATGTTCTGTTGTGTACGAAAATTACAAGTTATTAAATAAGTAAAAAATTCGTAACTTTTTATTTTTGTCCGATTTTAATCATTTAAAGACTGTTGTTCATGGTTTGACAATCTGTATTTGTTCAATTCAAAATAACAGCAGTTTTCTGCAGTTGAAATTTTAGTTTGGGATACCTAATGATAGAGTGAGTTTGAACAATGATTACAAATATCAGAGGAGATAATCTATGTTTTATTGACATCCTTAAAGTCACCAAGGATTGTCTCCCTTTACATACTGGATTCCTGCATGCTTTTCAGCTCCCTCGAGCAACGTGCAGAAAAGCAATGACTGCTGTATTATTATTGCTATAAAATTGAAATGTTGGATTGGGTTGCATATCTCAATCAAATTTATTTTTTTTCTCACACAGCCCAGGAGTTATCAAAACAGAAGTTCACAAGAGAGGTGGAATGAATGACGAACAGTATGCAGCTGTAAGTTTTGATTACATTGATAGATCTCGCTGGGATAACTGCGATTGTCCATCCAGTATGAAAGTAATTTATTTTTTAACAAGTGCAGTGGAAAAATATTCATAACATTATATTTTCGATGATAAGGATACCAACTCTTGATTTTAATTTATATTGTAGAGTCAAATTTTCAGACAGAGACAACGCTATTAATGACCAGGGACTCATTTTACACCTGAGTACGGAGAGAGAATGTGAGTAAAGAGCCTTTTCCAAGGACTCACATTTCTTAACATTCCTGTTTTCACAGACTTCTGAATGTTTTTTTTACTAAAGTTGATTTTTCCTGTCCAATACCACCAATCATTATATATCATTAACAAATCATACCATATAAGGTCTCTCTTTATGAATAATTAATTTACCAAAAGACGACTGACCTCTCCATGTTTAATAATATATAATAAAAATGCAATGAAAAATGTGTCGCATATCTAGTTAAAAACAGGGACATAAATAGATACATTAAAATTGTATAAGTTTTAATTATGCGTTGTGATCGTTTAACATAAACATATAGGGGCTATAAAAATAAGATTATATCACAACATTAATAGTCATAAACAGTGTGTCATCGTCTATATGTGTTTGAAATATGGTTTAATCATGATTCCTATGCAGGGCTTTCACAGCTTCAGAATTTCATATTCAAATTTCAATACTGTTGTTCAACAATTTTCAGGACTAGTTACAAAATTTGATTATTGTTGCTGTCATGAAACTGCATTTTCTTTTTTATTACATCAGTCATTGTAATTATTTCAGTTTCTTGAGAGGTGCAAACAAACCCATGCTTTAGGGCGACCAGGAGACGTTGAAGAGGTTGCTAAGACCATAGCCTTCCTGGCCAGTGAGGATGCGTCTTTCATAACAGGAGCATCCTTACCTATCGATGGAGGAAGACACGCCATGTGCCCAAGATAAATATAGAATAAATCAGATTCCAAAATTAATTCACTATGTTGCAGAATTATTTATTTGGGATTGATTAGCAAGATTTTCTTATTTCGTCTCGTTATGAAGGCCTTTTATTTTTCTCATACCTTATAATAATCCATATTTTTGCATGCAAACCGAACACTAACACAACGAATTGATATGTCATGATAGCTCTGTTGTTAGCAATCAGGGAAACCATGATAATCATATCATTATGATTACAGTGCAATACTGATAAAGCCAACACCACAGGACCAGAAAGATTGGTTGTCTTTAAGCAAGGTTAACTTCATCCATTAGCAATGGAATACACTTAAAGAACATAAAATTTGAGACCAACTCCAACAAGAGCTGTTGACTTTCTGCAGACTCCACTGTATATGATTACTTTCTGATAAAACTTTTTAGTTTCTTTTTCTACACAAATTAAAAAGCATCAACCCATGCAAATAAGTATTCATTTTTAAAAATCACTGTTTATGTGAATGGGCAAAAGATTTTCGATATTTTTTTTAAAGTTGTTGTAATTTTATTTCCTTCTCTCTTGCCCACAAATGGTCATGTTTTAACTAATTTAATCACAACTCATACAATACTATTTTATCAATGCAGTTATAAGTCACACAAGGTACAACTCACAAAAGCAAGTATTTGGTGAAAAGAAATGTCTTAATGGACTGGGAACGGGAATTCCAAATTTAGAAAAGGATCTATCACAAAACTCTTTAAGATTTTTTTTCAGTACTACTTATGACAATATTGAATCATGTGATCTCAAATCACGCTTCGTAACATAAGGCAGCAGCAGCAGCCTCTTATGGTTCACACTACTATGTTATGACGATCGACCCAATCAGCAAAGTCCGGTCCGCATTCGTGCACCGTCGCGAACCCGCCGGGTAGCATCGTCACAACACACCTTTCGACGAAATGCTCTGCCGTCTCTGGTTCTTGCCCACAGCGTAGACATATTGGACAGGTAGTAAGACCCCACCGATGAAACGCACTTGTCGTTAGGCAGCTCCTCGACCGAAGCCGATTCGCAGCCACCCAATGTCTCCTCTTACTGGTATCAAAGCCAGGCAACTTCTCACCAAGCTTAGAGGAGTGTAGGTCCCCGCCCCCACGAGGGATTGAATTCGTCCAAACCGACCTCCATCTCGTATGTGCAGCTCTGTCCGTAGTCAGGGATTCTGCGTACAAGGGTTGCCGGGAGTTATTTCGGTTCGAAACGGGGCACTGTCCATTATTAAATTCAAAGCTTGTGTTTTAGTGTATCGTTGTCTTGAAGGTACTGCCCTTTCCTACCTTTCAGAACTAATTGAAAGATATTCAAAACCCCGCCCCTTACGTTCGGCCAGTGATTCCACAAAACTAGTTGTCCCTCGAATTCGGAAAAATGCCGGAATGAGATCCTTTTCTCATTTCGGACCCTCTATTTGGAACGCCTTACCGCAGAGCATTCATGAAAAAGAATCTTTGTCTATTTTTAAACGTTCGCTTAAAACATATTTGTTTCGATTTAGATGGTATGAGAAGCAAGATAGGTTTGGTTTGTGTTGTGTGTTGTGTTGTGTGTGTGTGTGTGTGCTTGTGTGTGTGAATGAGTATGTTTCAGCCAAAGTAATTTGTAATTTAAGCGCTTAGAGTCTGATGTCTCGGAGTTATAGCGCTATATAAGTTTTCAGCATTATTAGTATTATTATTATTATTATTATGCACATGAGAGGGGTATCCCCATTCCCTCTCTCTTTGATCTTACTCAGCCAGTTTCCCGTAATCGGGGGGCTGGATCGCTGCCATTATCGGGCCCCATTCTCTAGGATTGTTGCTAGCGTTCCTGACACTATGTGCATCGACTTGCGAAGTTTTACATCCACCTTCTCAACGTTTCTGCTTCTACCCCACACTGGAGCGCAATACTCCACGGTGGAATAGCATAGTGCCAAGGCGAACGTTCTCAGGAGCGCTTGGCTAGCGCCCCAAGTCGATCCCGCCAGCTTCCTCAGAAGACTATTCCGCTTCTCTAATCTTCCGGGCAATCCCTTCGAGATGCACCCGATAGGTAAGGCTGCGATCCAACGTCACCCCTAAATATTTTGGATGCGGCTCATATGGGAGTGGCTGGTCCCCGACTAGGACATTCAGTTTGCGGGTGTGCCAAGCACTGCATAGGTGAAATGCAGTGGCCACAGTTTTTGAAGTGTTCATCTTCAGGTACCACTTGAAGTTAGATTTGAGTCTGGTGACGTCCTCGCTGAGTATGCTCTCGAGACGGGCCCACACTTTACTCTGAGTAATGAGTGCCCAGTCGTCCGCGTATCCCAGCCTCAGGGAGGAAGTGTTGGGCATATCGCTAATGTGAACGTTAAACAACATTGGCGCAAGTACCGACCCCTGAGGGACCACATTCTTCAATTTCCTTACTTAGCTCGTGGCGTCTCCCAGCGCGACGTGGAATTGCCTTTCCCCTAAGATCTAAGATAACAACTTCAAGGTCTTTTTGCACCTTATGATTTTTGCAAGTTTGAGCATCAACCCTTCGCACACTGGCGTTTATCGCTTTCAGTTTAGTTCGCCAGGTAAATCTAGCCAGTCTAGTGATGATGAGTCATAGCTTTACACTGAGAGAGGGAGACAATTTTTTCGCCGTTTTGATTGATTTTTTCTGAATTTCAAACTAATGTAGTAATGCCGTTATTAAGTGTAGCAAAAATATTTTTATACTACCAAACAGCTTATTAACAGAGTTTTCATTGATTATTTAATCATAATAATGATGTTGTTAAAAAGCAAGAGGGATAACCCATGAAATTGATGCATAAATTTAAGTGAATTAAAATTTTTAAAGAGATTATTTTAAAATGTTCAACACTTTAGATTTTAAAACAAAAGTAATCGAAATGATGTTGAATATCTGTAGAATGTAGACATATAAATTTTATACCAGTAGATTGAGGCGTTTTTGAGATATCAGTTCACCTGTACGTGAAAGTAAGGATTTTGAGTAAGGTAAAACTGAAATCCAATCACAGCATTGTCTCAATACAATTTTTTTTAATAAACCAGAAACATAGTCAAATGTGATTAACTTATATTTATTCCAGAATCAACGAATGATAAGAATTCCATTAAAAATTGTTATAAAAGGACATTCATTTAAAGACAATCAAAACTACTAAGAAAATCTTAAAGAGTACTAAGAATTATCATAACCTTATTTTTGAGATATCCATGCTCATTACTCTTTTTATGTACTTGACCTGCACCTCTTTTAATTTGGGTGCCATATAGACTGCATATAGCACATCACTGGTGAAAGATTAGGATCATATTCACCTCATTAAGTATTGTTTCTTGTTCAGAGTTTTCTCACTGAACCAAAGGTATCAATACCTGCATCGCATTTCTTTAAATTATGTATCAGCAAGATACATTTCTCGCAAATTGAAATATTGAAATATGTCAGAATTTCTCATTTATATTTATAGTCAATTGTTGATAACGTCTAGAGTCTTTTAATCCTCTCAGCACGGCTCTGTACTCTTTCACAACAAATTCGACATATTTCATTTTTACTGGTGTGATGACCGTCTTCAGTGTGTCTCTCCATGACCTGAACAGAACATAAATAAGTAAATTTAAGAAATATCTAAAATTTCTGCTTAAATTCAATGAAATCAAATTAAATAAATGTCTCTTATCATCACTATCTAGTTTTATTATTGGGTTTCTAAAATATCATGAAATATTCTCCTCTTTGTTGATAACAAAAATAATAAAGTATATATATCATATGAAAGATAATTTTATCTACTTTTCTCTGATCCCTCACACTTGATGGTAAAAAGTGTTGGTTTGATATTTTGAATTTTTAAATATTTTTTAAACTTATTATTTTAATATTTATTTCATAAAAAACTCTGATTATTCAAAAGAGCAAAACACAAACTTACCATTTAATGATGTAAACAAAAATAATTGCGTCTTGTAGAGGAAAAATTGGCCTTTGTATCTATATATGTTTGAAAATTATGAAAAAGATGCTGCGTCCACAACGGGCTGAGAAAATTCGAGTATTTGGATGAAATTTCTACTACTCTCTGCCTGAGAGAAATTCAAAGCGCTGAGACTTATTGCCCTCGCACCCCGTTTTGACAGCTCTTATCAGTGTGGCTGACGGTAGATTGTTTACATTACTTGACGGTAGCCAGTGAGGGAAGAAGTAACTAAAGTGAAAGTTTGGGCCCTATTTAAACGGCTGTGCGCACCAGACCGTATCGTATGCCACTGATAGGTCTATAAAGACAGCACCTGTTTGCTGTTTTCTCTCGAACCCGTGCTCAATATGCTCTGTAAGGGCAATGACCTGCTCCGTGGTGCACCTCCCTTCCCTGAAGCCCGCCTGCTCGGGTGGCAGGGCAGCGTCTAGGACCGGCCCCCATCGGTTTAATAGAACACGCTCCAACAATTTGTAAAGGCAGCTCAGCAGCGATATGGGTCTGTAGCTGTCTGCCTCCTTCGCCGGTTTCCCTGGCTTCAGGATGGCAACTATCTTCGCATGCTTCCACACTTGTGGAAGCTTTCCTTTTGCAAGGACGTCAGACATTGCCTCTGCCAGCCAGGCCCGTGCCCTGGGAGCCAGATGCGTTACCATATCGGGATATACACCATCTATCCCTGCTGCTTTGCCGTTCTTGACATCGCTAATGGCTGCACCCACTTCTCGGGGACTGAACGGGGCCGTCCAGTCCAACTCCTCCGCAGGTAACGAGTCCAAAATCGCACGGTACGCCTTGCGGACACCGCGCTCAAAAGCCTGATTAGGGACCCGTTTGCTACGGCTCTTAATGTTCTTGGCAATTGTGTCTGCCTCACACTACACTCCGGTGCAGCCGTCGCGTAATTCCGATCTGGGTCCAATTTCTTTATCAAGCGCCACTGTTGCTTCCTTCCCTCTGCCAGAGACTGTGAAGTAGTCTATCGGCTACATCCTGGGACTGGGTCTGCTGGTACTCTCGGTACAGCTCTTCCGACTCTGCTGTCCACCAAGGGGTGTAGAATTTCCGTTTGCCCCGTGGAATAGAGCGTTGAGCGCTCTTAACCAGTAGCCTGCTAAATCTGGTTATATTCTTGGACTTGGGAGGAATCGCAGGGCAGACCTGCTCGATATAGGAACTGAATTCCTCCCAGTCAGCCTTCCTGAAGTTCCATCTGCAAAGTGGGAGAGACTGCACCCTCGGTATTGTCACCCCAGCTGTGACAAGAACCGGCCTGTGCTGGCTATGCGGAAAGTCCCCGAGGACTGTTCGCTTCACCTGCAGCGGTTCACCGTTCGCGCCTTTCGTAAAGAGAGTGAGGTCTGGAGTATACTCCTTATGGCGGGTACCCCGGAAGGTACCCTTGGCTGTAGGATCGTACACTAGGTGTAGATCATTACAGTCCATCCATGAGATGAGTTGTCCTCTGCCTCGTTGCAGTCTCGGTAGCCCCATTCGTGATGGTGGCTATTAAAGTCTCCCAGACAGATGAAAGGATGGCTGACCACCGGTACCGGTGGTGTAGTCCAAGTCGCTCTAGGTGGTTTGTAGATATGCAAACACAGTCCACCTACTTCCACGGAAATTCGGTTCACCCCATTGCTGTCCGTTACGCTCTCAATGACCCTTACCTTCGATGGCTCTTTAGCGTAAACGCTAACCCCTCCTTTGAGCCTCGAAGTGTCCTCGCATTGGACCACCGTATAGCCTGGGATCTGGAATCGGGAAGATTGCGCGCCTGAGTAAAGGTGCGTCTCTTGTAACAGGAGGATGTCTACGCTATGGGCGGCCAATAGCTTTGATAAAAGCTCATTTTTTGCCATACTCTGGCTCTCGACGTTCAGGGACAATATATGCGTCAGTTCGCTATCCCCGTCGTCGCATTTTCCGATCGGCAGGCCGCGAATCGATTGATGAGAGGGACGCTTGCTATTTTCTCGAACGTGCCGACGACACGAACGCGGTATTATTTGGCTAGGCAGCAGACCGCTTCGCCATTGACTGAACTGATTTGGAACCTTCATGAAGACAGTAGTGTGGCGCCCGGGATAGCGGCTGCTATTCGGGCACCGGGTTGGATCAAATTTAGTCACACACCGGGGCGAGCAGCTCATGTGGCTCGTTGGCTCGATACCCGGGATGGTCTCGTGACGGTCAACCGGGATTTACATCTTTGCCCTCCCGTGTGGCTCAAGCCCCCTCACCAGCTGCAAGGTAAAGATCCACGAGGGGGAACATAAGGCTGAAGAGTGTCTTGAACGTGAATATAAAGAGGGAGAGAAGATTGAAATTCATAAAAACAGGTGAGAGCAATTTTGTACTCACTTCTGGCTTTCACAGGTAGCCAGTGGAGAGTAATTTCGCATTGGTGTCATCAAGATGAGACTTTCCAAGGACCATCCACGCAGACCTATTCTGAATTCTTTGAAGTTTGCCTATCCCACCTGCTAATTTTATAATCTGGAAGACCAGTGAGAAGAGCATAACAGTAATCAAGTCCGGATAGGATCAGTGCCAAAGCAACTTTTTGTTGTAGAGCATCCAATGGAATCAAAGCCTTAAATCGTGAAATTCTAAAACGTTTGAAATTCAGGATTTTGATGAGGTGGTCAACATGATGGTCCATGGACAGCGAATTGTCTAGGATGACTCCAAGGTTTTTAGCTTTGTCTGAGACATGAATAATAGTGTCTTCAATTGTAATGGATGGTGTCTGAACTTTCTTCAATTTAGATTCAGATGCAATTAAGATCATTTTTGTTTTCCCCTTAACTCCTACTTGACTGAATGAGTTAAGATTATTGGGTCATCCCCATCTCCCCCTCCCTCACATAGTATTAGAAATGTAATTTCAATCATTATTCTTCACATCTTCCCACAAAAAGAGGTAGCTACTGTATGTACGAAATCATTCCATTGAAATATGACTACGTTTTTAAAGTAATACTGTTACTGGCACTGAGTCACGCTACCGTTTACAATGCTCTCTCACGCCGCCCCCCCCCCCCCCCCCCCCCCCCCCCCCCCGCATGAGTTAAAGATGAGACCCTCACTTCACACATGTGACTTGGAGACTGGTTTGGGTGCTCAAAAAGCAACAATTTATACAAAGGCTGCAATGTATGAGAATGGGGCTACATTGACATCTCCTATTTTCCCCATTTACTCCAAGGACATAAGGAGCCGATATCAAAATCAATTCAACGTTTTGGTCAAAACTACTGCAATCTATCAAAAAGATCAGCTCTCATTGGTTTTTCAAAGGAAAATTTTTCTGTATAACCTCAACTGAGCTCCGACCAAATTATTTATTAGTAAAGGGCTCTTTCACTCCATCCTTTAGCGTCTTGTGAGTCAAATGGCCCTGTAAATATACATATATATATATATATATATATATATATATATATATATATATATATATATATATATATATATATATATATATATATATATATATATATATATATATATATATATATATATATATATATATATTTACGTATTCAGTTTCTTTAAATCACAAAATTCACTTTAGATGCTCTCCAAACATTTGTATTGTCAATCCGTCTGTGCTCAACGTTTTTTGGGGGGTTTTTTTTTTTGCCTCTTTGCTCTAAGCCTTTACACAGTGATTATTCCTGTTAATGGGCGACATCTATTTAAAAAATACATTGTCCACCAAATGCATCCCCGGTTAGTCTGGTCTCAGAGCAACAACACTTAAAAAAGTAAATAAGACGTAACACTTGTACTTGTAAAGACCGGGCTGATTCAGGGGACAAAATCTTATTAAGTTCCTTTTTTAACAATGTTGCAACCAGGGTACATTTTACACCTGGGTATGGTGAGAAATGTGAATTTAGAATCTTTTCCAAGGATTTTCTAACCTTGCTCCTCAGTTTGTGGTTGCGTATCGTCATAAGAGTAAGAGAAGATACCTACAGCTCTGACATGGCGTTTTTTTTAAGCAAGCTAAAACCAGCAAAATTGGCAAAAAATTGCGATTAATTTTCCTAAAAACCCATTAGTTCATGAAAGAGATAAGTATTTGTTTGTTTTTAAGGGTTTCAAGGCGCTTGCAACAAATGTAAGATCATATCAGCACCAGTAAAAAGGAAGCAAATGAGATAGTAGAAAAGAAACTACTCTTGATTTAATTAGCTTTCACGCTCTACATAAGCTATCAAATTAAAAGAAAAAATATTGGTCTTTTAAAAAAAAAAAAAGTTTTTTTTCTAGGCAAAATGTCGAAGATTTGCAAAGAAATTGCAGATTTTGTGGCCGCAATGCAACTCAGTGATATTTTGCGATTTTTTTTGCGGCTGCAAGCAATGCAAAAAACCGCCATGCCAGACAGCTTGGCCTGTTGGGGTAATGTGGGAGGTGCTTCTCAATGGTGCCAGTGTGTGTGTGGCCTAAACAGTCTAGGTGGGGTTCCTGACCTCCCGCAGTGGACAGGGAGGCACTTTCTGTCTCTTGTATCCCTCTATATGTTTTCCAACATGCTTTCTGTCTTTGTCTCGGGATAAGATTACTTGGTTTTATCCTGGCCCAGGAGTTTTGGAGATGATGATGATATTTTATGTCATGTAAATCATCTCTGTTATGCACTTTATTATTATTATTTATTTCTTTTACATATGATTTGTAAATATTTGAGAATGTTCCTCTTAGTGGGGACCTGTAGATGTCAGGATTTCAAACTAAGTACACTGATGATAGTGTGCTCTTGGAATCTACTGTTCTACATCTGTTCCCAATTTGAACTAATTCCCCTTTGTCTTGGATAATTTAATTGTAATTTAATAGCTGTACAATGTATCAAATTTGAGCCCATAACTCAATGCATGAAAATGAAATGTCCAAAATCCACAAGCCGTATTCCTGATATGGGAAAGTTGTATGTAGTCCTTCAGAACCATTAGCCCCATGGAACTGCAGTTTATCTTGGTTTCTTTAGTGTGAAATGGACAATAGTATTTGCTTGCTACCCTTTGGATAGGCTGCTAGTCTATCATTAAGTACTTTCCCCCGGATCTAATAGACCCAGCTACCCATTCACTTAATAACATATCCACTAAACATGCTCAAAGTACTAGAACTAGACCTGTAAATGAGCTCTATAAAAATTGACTGAAACTCTTCGTAATTCGTCATAGCAGAAAATCCAAAGAATCGAAATGAAAGGTAAACAGCAAGATCGCTTGAGCAAAACAATGGCAGAAAACTAAATTGCGCGGGAATTAATTAGGCTACTTACCATTGTTCCTTATAATTGATACCCAATCAGTGAAGAAACTAGAAACGGTTTGTTAACTTTCGATTTGAAGGTGTCTACATAACGCACTTCCAGCTTTCGCATTTTACTTCCCTCAAGGTAAATGTGGTCAATTTTAGCTTAGACGAAACAGTGAAATTTATCGCTCAGCAGCTCAGTTAAAATTGACTACCACTACCATTGGGATTACGACAGGTTTGAAAAGTGAAAAAATTATTTCACGAAGGCTGTGTGAAAATACACTGGGATGTGTTCAGACACAGCAAATTGCAATTCTAAAATGTGACACTTAGCCTTGGCAATATATCTATCGTTAATATAAACGGTCCATGAGCTATGCGTAGCGCCTTGGAACACTCCTAATTACTTTACAGTCCTTCGACTACGATTCATGAATTCTTTCTTTCTAAACAATATTTGAATTTGACGAATTGACTGATTTAATAAATTAAGCTTTATATAGCGCAATATCCACTTAATGTGCTCAAAGCGCTTTACAAGGGGTCCCTGGTCAACAGCAACATTTAACATGTAGGACGGGACATGACGCCTGTTAGGCGATATTACAATTTTTCGGACAAAGACAAAGCTGTTAACGGCCAGGTACTCATTTTACACCTGAGTACGGTGAGAGAATGTGAGTAAAGAGCCTTTTCCAAGGACTCAACTATGCGTCAAGCGCGAGGCTTGAACCCAGGACCTTCCGATCCGAAAGCGAGTGTCATACCACTAGACCACATAGCCGCAGTTAATTGACTGAGAATTTACAAATCTGAAGTACATGTCCCTAGCCAACAGTAACATTTAACATCAGGCCTATAAATGGTTGGTGAAAAAGTTGTCAGAACTTTGTGAACATGCGAAAATAGACCAACAGGACAAAAATATGGATTAATTAATAAACACAACACAGATATGACATGTAAATTGACTAGTCAAATCCTGTCACTGTCCCCAACTCATTTATAATGAGGTCATTTTTTATGGTACCAAAAAAAAAAATCCCAATTAATTGAGAGAGTACACACATTTCTGGGCCCAGGTCTGAGTGAGTTGTAAAATGTTTGTGTTAAATGAGTTGAGTACCTGGCCGTCAACAGCGTTGTCACTGTCGGAAAAAATTGTAATATCGCCTAACAGGCGTTCTAATTGTTACATGCTGCTGTTGGTCAGGGACCCTTTGTAAAGCGCTTTGAGCACATTTAGTGGATATTGCGCTATATAAAAGCTCTACTTTAATTTTTTTTTAATGTTACGAACTTTATTTTTACTATAATTTTTTTTTAAATAACACAACAGAATATATAGAGCAAAATTGTACTGTCGGAAATCCGACAATAGTCAGAAGATTTACAGGCCTGTCACATGTAGGACGAGACATAGCGTCTTTTGGGTGATATTACAATTTTACTCCAACAGGCATTGTTGTTAATCACCAGATACTCATTTTACACCCGAGTATGATGAGATTGTGAGTAGAGGACTCAACACACACCCGAGTATGATAACGTTCGTAGAGGACTCAACTATGAATGGCTCAGAGTGAGATTCAAACCCAGGGCCTTCCAATCTGAAAGCGAGTGTCATAGCACCAAGACCACATTGTCACACAGTAATAGTAATAGTACTTGAAGAACATTGTATGCATTGGTTACTTCCCAAGAGCATCAGATTTTGGTTTCTCACGTGTGCATGTTAGAATCCAATTAGTAATGTACTAAGAAAATATAGGGCGAACAAACTGAGATTACTAACATGGGCCGTGCTACACGAAGACAGTGCATAGTACTAAACAAAGACACATTATAAGTTTCAAAGTGTTTGTATGTGAGAAAGAGAAATGGTGAGATTTGGCTATTACAGGTACATTAGGCTGGTCCCACCATCAGTTATACTGAGGCTCCACTTGTACTTGCCTGTCACCCGAAGCTATCAAACCCACAGATTGTATTTATCACAATATTTTGACACACCGATGAAGGAAATGCACTGCGACACATGAGAACCCTGTGTATATTTTTCAATCGTCTGTGTTAAAATTATGAGTGATGTCATTCCAGGATCAGTAGGGTTGATTGTTTCCGGTGACAAGCACCTGATATTTATGGTCTCAAGTCTATAAGTTTACATGTTCCCCTCTTCCTGTATGCCATGTTGTATGGTGTGGTGATGTGCGCTCTGTTATAAGCTAGAATCAGCAGTGAATGATGATATTCACTATTTTGCCAACATAAAATGCGTGACATCAATATTGAGACATGGATGCCAAACATTTAGATTATATACTTATACAGTAGGCAGTCTGAGTCCCTTATCTAAAAGCTGTGTCTACATATTTGACGAAACAGAGATTCTACAAACTTATCTGGCTTGCCTGAAGTACATTGAGCATGATGTACTCCAAATGTTCTATATTTCATTTCCCACAATTAGCTAGTAGGTAGAATTTTATCGAAACTGCGTCAAGACGATATCAAGAAAGAAAATAAAAAGCCACTGAGAATTGGATAGCATGCTAAGGAAATAGTTTCCAACAGTGTCAGTGCTTCTCTGCCCCCCCCCCCCCCCCCCCCCCCCAAACTGCCCCCTTAGCCATTTAGAGACTACAACACTGCTTGCTCTCCCATAACTTTTGATAAATGTAACAAACAAATGATAAAATATACATGGACAATTTATTTATCTCTTTCCACCAACACGAGGAGCAGCCTTCTTAACAGTTTTGGAGGCAGGTGCAGCCTTCTTCTGTAATTGTTTCTGTTTATTTTGCTGTGGAAAGGAAGGAGAGGGAAAAAATTATCTGCATGTTTAAGATTGTTTAAAAAATGTAATCAGTAACACCACATATCAATGTCACACTGGACATAGGCACCCCTTCCATTCTTACCGTTTGTTTTATTCTCATCCACTTTATATATTCACAAACAACACTGATTCCATCTATTTGGCAATATGCCTCAATGATACTATGCAATCTGGATATAATATACTGAGACAGCAAAGGAAAGGTATAAACATCCAGTGTTTTTTTTAAATTTATTAATGGACATCACTAGTATTCCGCTTTCAACAATCTAAAAATAAGCAAGTTTGGATTCAACAAAATAAAAATGACCAATTCCACATCCCAGGACCCGTGGGAACACTGAAATATGAGTGATTCTGTCATCCACAAATTTCCATTTGTTTTTCATTATTTAAAAAAAAAAATCTCTACCAGGACTCAAACATGCGATTCATAACGATTAAACAAATTCATTAGACCCTATAGCAGACCTGCCAAATTGAAATCGTCAAATTTAGTAATTTCTATGTCAAATTTTAGTAATTTGACAAAGAAATTAGTAATTTCCGAAATCGTAAAAGAACAACCACAATTTGACATCGATGATCACTTTCAACATTTCATTATATCATCATGCTTATGCACTGTAGAAATGCTTTATTATTGTTATCATCATCATCATTATTGTAGTCAGTATTATTAAATTCATAATCATCATTATTATAGTAGTAGCAGTTCTTCCAATCATTATTATTATCATTATTTAAGTATTATTCCATACAATTTCATATTTTCGTAATTGTCCATGAAATTTGTCTAAAATTCATAAGATTTGGCAGGTATGCTATAGTTCAAAAACCCGGGCATTACAGATGGGCTAGATGTAGATTTGATGTATGACGTGAAACTATGGCTGTGATTGCAGTTTCAAATATTGACCATAACAAAATACACTGACCTTGGATGCGGCTTTTTGTGCTGCCTTTTCAGCCTTCTCGGCAGCTATCCTCTCAGCATTCTTTTTCTCTTCCTTCAACCTCTTCTTTTCCTTCAAGGCTCTAAATAAGGAATATAAAAAAGAATTTTAAAATACAAACTAAGAATTCGAGAATTATTTTTTTTTTAAACTCAACAAACTCATGTAATAGTAAGCAGGGTTGCTGATTCATTGCAGACATACCTCATTATTACGAAAAATTGGTAGAATTCAGAACTTCATGAGCATATCTTGGTCATTAAAACATTGAAAATGAAAGTTGATGCCAGACTATATAATGTTAATGATTTTGAAGTCAGGGGTGAGAATGACTGGTCACAAAAAAGGAGGACATTTTCCTGTAGAGCATGACCCATCCATGCACAGATGACTAAAACCTAAATATTTGAATATCATTAAAATTTTCGAAGAAGATGCAATCCAAAATGTGTCGCGCAATTTCCAACAAAACTAGGAAGAATTTCAAAAGTTGAAAGTGTAATACAACAAATTGTGGTTGTAGGGATGATGATGTGGTGATGCTTGTGGTAGTAGTAGTAGTGGTAGGGATGATGATTTGGTGGTGGTTGCAGTAGTAGTGGTATTAGGGATGCTGTTGTAGTTGTGGTAGGGATGATGATTTGGTGGTGGTGGTAGTAGTAGTGGACAGGGATGATGGTGTGGTGGTGGTTGTAGTTAAGTGGTTGTGGTAGAGATGATGATATGCTCTTGGATGTAGCAGTAGCAGTGGTTGGGATGATGATGTGGTTGTAGTAGTAATGGTCTTAGGGATGATGTGGTGGTGGTTATAGTAGTTGTGGTAGGGATGACGATGTGGTGGTGGTTATAGTACTTGTAAGGATGATGATATGGTTGAAGTTGTAGTAGTAGTGGTCTTAGGGATGATGGTGTGGTGGTGGTGGTTGTAGTTAAGTAGTGGTTGTAAGGATGATGGTGTGGTGGTTGCTGTAGTAGTAGGGGTGGTATGGATGATGATGTGGTGGTAGTTGTAGTAGTAGTGGTGGCTGTAGTTTTGGTGGTAGGGATGATGATGTGGGTGTGGTTGTAGAAGTGGGGGTGGTAGGGGTTGTGGTTGCAGTAGTTGTGGTAAGGGTGTGGTGATGGTTGTAGTAGCAGTGGTAGGGATGATAATATAGCAATAGTTGCGTAGTAGTAGTGGATGATGTAGATCACTACATAAACATCCCAAAGTGATGAGTCTTTTTTATTCATAATTTGTTTTCTGAAAAAGGCGGGATTGTGATGGTGATGGGTGGAGATAAACCACCAATTCAAACGGCTGCATCTATGAGGAAGTTAAGGTTCTAAAATAAGGTGCATTCCTTAATGTTAAAATACCCTTGATGAAAATTTTGCTAAGTGACCTCTCATACATCTAATGAAAAGTGTCCCATCAGTTTGTGAATTACGAACAACTTACTAAGTCATACAAACTAGACATTTTCCTTCTATAGAATATTTACCTGATGGCTTCTTCCCGCTGAGCTTTACGGAATTCGGGGGTTTCGTTACGCCTTGCCATAATGTCAGAGAGGGTTGCACCAACAATAGCTTTCTTGAATTTTGTGGTACGACGGGTTCTCTTTTTGGCCTCCTCAACCATGAGTCCCTTCTTGTGCTTCCTGCGGTATAAAACTGTCCAGTTGACCTTTCTGGGATTCCTTTTCATGGCGTATGACCTTTCACATTTATGATCCCGGAAATTGAAGATCTGAAATACAATCAAATAAGTTATGTGGCTTATATATTGAGGAAACATCAATAGTTTACTCAAATGAAAAAAACACCAAAAACAACCTTTGTTTTTGTTTTTGTTTTTAAGGGTTTTACGGCGCTTGCAACACATTAAGGTCATATCAGCGCCAGTAAAAAGAAAGAAAATGGGATAGTAAAAAGTTATAGAATTACAATAAAGCATCTGAGAAAAGGGAAGGCAAAGGGGAATTGGTTCAAAAAAGAAACAGGTGTAGATTCCAAAAGCACTCTATCAAAGTACTTAGTTTGAGATCACTAAAAGTCTCATCCAGACACAAGCACAGGTCCCAACTAAGAGGAACACACTCAAATGTTTACCAATCATATAATATAATGTGTAAACTAAACATAATACAATGCATAACAGAGAGATGATTGACAAGGAAAAAAATATCATCTCCCAAAACTATAACTATACATTCGACTGTTTCCCCCTCAGCCAAGGACTCTGACCAAGGTCAGGACAAAACCAAACAATCTCATTCCAAGACAAAGACAGAAAGCAATTGGAAAACAGATAAGAGGGGATAAAAGACACAGCAAGTACCTCCCTTTAAAAATTCATCAATTAACAAAATCTATTGCTAAAACATGAAACAAGATTTATATCTAGTTTTACGCACTTTAATGAAAATTCAGTTTCCAAATGACGGTATATTTTGGCTGTTTTTCCAGTTCTTTGTTATTAAATTTTATCTATTATTATTTTTTCTTATATCAATATAAATATAAAGGATGGGGGTTCGGGAGGGGGTGGTGGGTTCTTTTTTGTATTCATTTCCAATGGGACTTTTAACCTTCACTGCTAGTACTGCTAGAACTTGTATGGCTCCCTGAATTTTTCACAACTAAAGTTAAAGTTAAAGAGGGTTTCTTAATGAATGTCAATAGCCAGGAGTCAATAAAAATCAATAAAAAATGTAGTCAATAGTAGAGTCTGTTGCCTAGACTAGCCTAGGTTGTTAAAATTAAAACTTATTACCTACTATTTTCAGAATGACAATGATTTCATTTTCAATTTCAACAAAAGACACTGGCGTCACTCTAATTTCAGGAAATTTCAACACAGTCATTGATTTAAATTTAAAGTTAACATAAAGCAAGGAATATCAAGACATTTGTTGAGTTGTAATTGTATCTAATCCCAATTCCAATGGGAGACCTTCCATAATAAGCTACTACATCCCAAGTATTCTTGTTCTAGTAGTAGGGGGTTTGGGAGGGGGGGGGGGGGGGGGGGAACTTTATAAAATAAAAGTTTCCCCTCTCCCAAACCCCCTACGACTACTAAGAATACTTGGGATGTAGTAGCTTATCATGGAAGCTCTCCCAAATAAACGTATACTTGTTCTAACTAAAACTAGTACTAGTAGTAGGCAGTTTAGTGAGCAGCAGCAGTGGCAGTCAAATTTTGACCCAACTCGCCCATAGGAAAGTTGTGACTGGAAATTGCCGTTCCCGTTTTGGGGAGTTCAATTAAAGATACATAACTTCATTATAAATAGGAATATCGCAGATATTTTGGTATTATTATTTTCGTCTTTCAATTTCCTTTTAAATGGTGCCAATTAAGGAAAAATCCATTAATAATTCCAGAAGTTATATGAAGTTAAAATTTGGCAATTTTCAAATGCATTAATTTTTTTATTTACCGCGTGTGTTTTTAAAATTTAAACGCTTGTTTTTAGAATAACATCTAAACTTTATTCATGCCAAATTTCAGGGCTCTATATCGATGCGCAGACACCTTTTAACTCTGCGCCGAAATGCCTTGTTTAAATTATCTTCTCATCATGGCTGCCGGACGATATCAATATTCATATCGATATTTTAAATTTAGTTATGTATTGTGTTAAATTTAGTCCATAATATTTTCAGTACTATTATTTCCTATGTTTTTATTTTTAATACAAACTTTCCAACTTTATTTATAGGGATTTTATAGTTTTTGTTTGAAAAGTTTGTATATTTCTTCTCTTTGTGAAATCCGATATTAATAATATCGATATTTTAAAAATACCAATTGCTTTAATTTAATTTAATTTTACTTTGCCATCAAGCCATCAAGTTTCTTTCCCATATGTTTAGATATGTTTATCATTTGTATCCATATTCTAAAGGCCTTAGCCTTAATAATTATTATGGTAAGAAGTTCTATTAGTTCTGACACCCCCACACATTGAGAGAGAGAGAGGGGGGGGGGGGGGGGGGGGGGATAAAACTATATTAATTGTCAGTTCAAATGATTTAATAGTAATAGCAATAAACCCAAAGTGGTTCAGGAGAATTTTTTAAAGTATTAAAAGCCAGAACTTTCCTCCTAATTATAATAGGGAATCTGTTTAAATTTATTTGAACTTTTTCAATCTACCATTTTATTTATATGCAATTAAATTGCCATAGGTAAAAATAAACTCATTATGTCATTACACATGTTTCTATCTTTTCATTTAAATACTCTCAAACCCTCTTTTATTCTCTATGTATTAAATCAAAGAGGGAATTATTTGCAATTGTTTCAGTGAGATGTTGGGGATAAAACTAAAAGTGATATAGTTATAGCAAATTGTTTCTTACGTCTAGCCGAGTTTTTGATTATGTAACATTTGCGTCATATTATTAGGGAGTTTAATAGAAATTCTAAATTTACCTCACACACTTGAAACCAATATCATATGAAAGAGCTGGCAACACAGAATACAAAACAGTTTGAATTTTGTTTCTATCTTGATTAGAAATGTAGTTACGGCAGTTCAAAGTCTGAAATTTCAGACCGATTTTTACCCCAAAATTACCATTGCAAAGTTGTGACCGAAAACGCGTGATGTTAATAAAAAATGGTTAAAACAGTCAATATGGAGTTATCATATATTGTATACCAAAATGTTCGTCTTATCGAGGACAATGCATTTACATTAATAAAGAGGAAGATAAACATTTCAAATTAACACATTATTACATAATATGACGCAAATGTTACATAATAAAAAAATCGACATAATGAGTTTATTTTTACCTATGGCAATTTAATTGCATATAAATAAAATGGTAGATTGAAAAAGTTCAAATAAATTGAAACAGATTCCCTATTATAATTAGAAGGAAAGTTCTGGCTTTTAATACTTTAAAAAATTCTGCTGAACCACTTTGGGTTTATTGCTATTACATCATTTGAACTGACAATTAATATAATTTTATTCCTCCCCCCCCCCCCCCCCCCCCCCCCCTTTCTCTCTCAATGTGTAAGGTTGTCAAAATTTATAACTAGTATGACTTCTTATCATAGTAATTAATAAGGCTAAGGCCTTTGGAATATGGATACAAAATGATAATAAACATATCTAAACATATGAGAAAAAAACTTGATGGTAAAATAAATTAAAATCAAAGCAATGGGTATTTTTAAAATATCGATATTATTACTATCGGATTTCACAAAGAGAAGAAATATACGAACTTTTAAAACAAAAACTATAAAATGCCCATAAATAAAGTTGGAAAGTATGTATTCAAAATAAAAACATAGTAAATAATAGTACTGAAAATATTATGGACTAAATTTAACATAATACATAACTAAATTTAAAATATCGATATCGCCCGGCAGCCATGATGAGAAGATAATGTAAACATGGCATTTCGGCGCAGAGTTAAAAGGTGTCTGCGCATCGATATAGAGCCCTGAAATTTGGCATGACTAAAGTTTAGATGTTATTCTAAAAACAAGCGTTTAAATTTTAAAAACACACGCGGTAAATAAAAAAATAAATGCATTTGAAAATTGCCAAATTTTAACTTCATATTTATTTTATTTTTTTTTTTATTTTTTTTTTTTCACTTAAAATTGATATTTATATTGTAAAGTGCCCAGAGCTTGTGTTTTACACGAGAATGAGCGCTATATAAATGTGTATTATTATTATTATTATTATTATTATTATTCATATAACTTCTGGAATTATTAATGGATTTTTCCTTAATTGGCACCATTTAATAGTAGGGAGTTTAATAGAAATTCTAAATGTACCTCACACACTTGAAACCAATGTCATATGAAAGAGCTGGCAACACAGATTACAAAACAGTTTGAATTTTGTTTGTATCTTGATTAGAAATGTAGTTACGGCAGTTCAAAGTCTGAAATTTCAGACCGATTTTTACCCCAAAATTACCATTGCAAAGTTGTGACCGAAATCGCGTGATGTTAATAAAAAATGGTTAAAACAGTCAATATGGAGTTCTTATCATATATTGTATACCAAAATGTTCGTCTTATCGAGGACAATGCATTTACATTAATAAAGAGGAAGATAAACATTTCAAATTAACACATTATTACATAATATGACGCAAATGTTACATAATCAAAAACTCGGCTAGACGTAAGAAACAATTTGCTCTATCACTTTTGGACTTATCCCCAATATCTCATTGAAACAATTGCAAATAATTCCCCTCTTCTAATTAATACATAGAGAATAAAAAAGGGTTTGAAAGTATTTAAATGAAAAGATATAAACGTTGTGTAATGTCATAATGAGTTTATTTTTACCTATGGCAATTTAATTGCATATAAATAAAATGGTAGATTGAAAAAGTTCAAATAATTTGAAACAGATTTCCTATTATACCTAATTAGAAGGAAAGTTCTGGCTTTTAATACTTTAAAAAATTCTGCTGAACCACTTTGGGTTTATTGCTATTACATCATTTGAACTGACAATTAATATAATTTTATCCCCCCACCCCCTCCCCCCTTCTCTCTCAATATATGGGGGTGTCAAAACTAATAGAACTTCTTACCATAATAATTATTAAGGCTAAGGCCTTTAGAATATGGATACAAATGATAAACATATCTAAACATATGGGAAAGAAACTTGATGACTTGATGGCAAAGTAAAATTAAATTAAATTAAAGCAATTGGTATTTTTAAAATATCGATATTATTAATATCGGATTTCACAAAGAGAAGAAATATACGAACTTTTAAAACAAAAACTATAAAAAGCCTATAAATAAAGTTGGAAAGTATGTATTCAAAATAAAAACATAGCAAATAATAGTACTGAAAATATTATGGACTAAATTTAACATAATACATAACTAAGTTTAAAATATCGATATCGTCCGGCAGCCATGATGAGAAGATAATGTAAACAAGGCATTTCGGCGCAAAGTTAAAAGGTGTCTGCGCATCGATATAGAGCCCTGAAATTTAGCATGAATAAAGTTTAGATGTTATTCTAAAAACAAGCGTTTAAATTTTAAAAACACACGCGGTAAATAAAAAAAGAAATACATTTGAAAATTGCCAAATTTTAACTTCATATGAGCCAAGGTCAAAAGGTGCCCGCCTGATACCAGTGTTAAGAAAATTTGATTTTTACTTAATTATGGGCTGTTTTCATTGGGTTAATGCTTGTAATCAATTGATAATATGAAGAAGAGATAAAATGAGATAGCTCAACATACTCTGTTCAACAGAATATGAAATAAACAACTTGAAAGTCAAATTTCAATACTGTTTGGCATGTACTTAAAACGAGGTCAACGCATCACCTTTTTAGAAATCATGTAGAAATTAAATGTGATGTTTTAGCTCACGTGATTGAAATTTGACTAATAGTATAAAGTCAAAATTTACTTTTAAACGCAATTGCAGTATATTACATATCTGATTAAGTTTCATATAGAGTTCTTAAAAAGTTGGTGTTGCTTGTGACCTTTGGTGTCATCAAACACAGCACAATACTAAGACTCGACACGAAACTTTAAAGCTCATGTTTAATGTTTATAAAATGTTTTATTATGAGAAAAAAGCATAGATTTACTATCTGAATTCAAATCTTGGAGTAAATGTATACCGTTTTGCCGATATTGAGGTTTATTGGTTTTGGTGTCATTTGTCACAAGCAACACGGCATGCGTGAACACGTGGAAGTTTGTTTCGTTAAATGGCGATTCGCAATTTTGATCCACCCTTCTTACCAGTCTTTAAAGTGCAACACTTTCATTTGCCTTTCCAGCGTGGCTCCAGGCAGGAGAGGTAAGTTGAACTTTGGTGTCATCGCTATTTTACATTGTCACAAGCAACACTTGATATTGGATATTACAAAGTGCCACCAAAAAATTATGTTTTCAGCTGTTATTCTATTTACAAATATGATATTATGACATCTCACATAAGACTGATTTTGACACAATTAATTATTTCCTTGTAATTCTAATTTTTTATGTTTCAGGGTTGTATCAATCAAGAAAAAGACAAAACTTAATCTTTTGACGAATCCAGATAAAAGAAGGGTTGTCAAGAAATTTGATTTGATTTACTATCAACACACTAAATTACTACAAACTAGCAGATTTGAGCAGTAGGGCGGATGTTACGGTATGGTTACATGAATTCATTACCATGGCTGATATTTATCTAACTTCTGGTACTTTTTGTGACCATTGGTGTCATTGGTTAAAATGTCACAGGTGACACTTAAGTTTGAAGTTTCTAATGTATTTCTGTTTTCATGTTCTTCAAAGCTTGAAATGTCATTGAATTACATTTTAACAGGCTATATTACATGTGTTCAGTTGCTATTCTTGATTTATTGAGGCAACATTGCGTTCTCGTGCCGATTTTGACCAAAGTAATAGCAACAATGGTATTACTAATATCTAAGCATATTTCCAATTTGAAAGTATTTAGTTTCTTAAAATATCATTGAATTTCATTTTATAGTAGGTTATTGTGCTTTTTTGACTGAAAATAATGATATATTATGGACGAAAGTATGATTTGGTGTTGCTTGTGACATAAGTAATGGTGTCACCGGTCTTATGTCACAAGTTACATTCAGATGCTCTAATTTCCATGTATATTTCTATTTTTGAAGTCTTTGGTTTCTGAAATGTTATTAAATTCCATATTTAACTGTGGTTATTACACTGGTTTGACTGAAATTAATGATATATTGTCGAAATTGCAATTTGGTATTGCTTGTGACATAAGTAATGGTGTCATCGGTCTAATGTCACAAGTGACCCAATGTCGCTAAATAAGATATGCTTTGGTCGCATTATTTCACAAAATTTTATTCCACAAGTTTCTGAACATTGCTGGTAATAAGCATATGCAATATTGTTGTTGTTGTTAATGCACAAACATTTTTATGAAATAATATATTTGCATTCTATGTTGCTTGTGACCGATGACACCAAAAAGCAACATTTTCTCCAATAGTTGGTAATATTATTGTACTATGATTGTTGTTGATTGTGTCTTTTTGTCTATAACTTACTAAATAAAGTTTGATACTCAACAAAAATCATTTGGTTATTGAGTTTTTTGTCTCATTTTGGTGTCACCGGTCACAGGTGACACCAGCAACCTATAGGTATTGTTGACGATATTATGCTGCGTTAGACCTTAAAGTTATCTAAAGGGCCTTTGATTCATGAAGTACAGGGTTTTTGCTACACATATAGAAACATGAATGGACTATTATGTCACTTTTATTTTGAGAAAAAAAATTGGCACCTTTTGACCTTGGCTCATATAACTTCTGGAATTATTAATGGATTTTTCCTTTAATTGGCACCATTTAAAAGGAAATTGAAAGACGAAAATAATGATATCAAAATATCTGCGATATTCCTATTTATAACGAAGTTATGCATCTTTAATTGAACCCCCCAAAACGCGAACGGCAATTTCCAGTCACAACTTTCCTATGGGCGAGTTGGGTCAAAGTTTGACTGCCACTGCTGCTGCTCACTAAACTGCCTAATATTATGTAATAATGTGTTAATTTGAAATGTTTATCTTCCTCTTTATTAATGTAAATGCATTGTCCTCGATAAGACGAACATTTTGGTATACAATATATGATAAGAACTCCATATTGACTGTTTTAACCATTTTTTATTAACACATCACGCGATTTCGGTCACAACTTTGCAATGGGGGTAAAAATCGGTCTGAAATTTCAGACTTTGAACTGCCGTAACTACATTTCTAATCAAGATAGAAACAAAATTCAAACTGTTTTGTAATCTGTGTTGCCAGCTCTTTCATATGACATTGGTTTCAAGTGTGTGAGGTACATTTAGAATTTCTATTAAACTCCCTACTAGTAGGGACCAGGGGAGGGGGGGGGAAACTTTTTTTATAATGTTCTAGTGGCGGGTTTGGGAGGGGGAGACTTTTTATTATTTTTTAAAAAGTTTCCCCCCGCCCAAACCCCCTACCAGGACATTATGAGAAACAAGAATACTGGTAGGTACTTTGGTAAACGTCCATTTGGCCCTCCAGCAGGGAGCCGATAAATGGGCTAGCGGCTGTGACCCGATTTTTTGGACTTTTGAGTGATGGGTCTCAGAAAAAGTTCCATCGATTTTCTGTTTATGGATGGATTTTAATGATTGATGTCTTATTTTCTTCAGGTGAAATTACTCTATCGTTTGGTGTAGTTTATATAAAAATCAATGACAATTTAGTATAACTTTTGATTATGGATAAAATAGGGTATAATTTAGCATTGGATAATTAAAAGATTAGAACTTGGTAAATCAAAATTTCATGCTGGCTCGTTTATTTAACATCTTAACTTTTATATAAAATCAAATTCAGGGCAAAGTTGTATACCGCATCCATGAAATTCGTTCCAGCAAAATCCTTACTCAAATCTTAGCGGCCATTTTAGACCAGTTTTGAAATCCAAATGGTGGTTACTACCGGAAATGCAACACTTTTCAGGTCACAAAGTCCGTCAGTAAATAACAAAGGCAAATAGAAGACCATTTTTCAGCATTTAAACCAACATAACTTTTCTTCTGCTTATCTGAAATCTGATTTTCACAATTTTGGTATCATTAGAATCGTGTTGAAAAGCACTTTAAAATGATATAGGTTTCATTGAGCTCAATCCAATTTGAATTTTTTACCAAAGTACCTAATACTGGGGATGTAGGCGCTTTCGGAAGGCCTCCCAAAAGTTTGGAGAAAGATGGGCTTGGGCTTGACCGATGCCGAGGAAGGACGGTGAATTGGTAAATGATGAATGGCTTTACGAATTGAATTCAATAGCCTAATACATCTATGTCATTATATAAAACGGTACTAACACATCAATAAAAGAAAATAACTTACCCTTCCATCAATCTTCACCATTTTTTTACCCCTGCCGGGGTAAATCTTGTACCCGCTGAACGAGCAGAGTTCGATCCTATGGAAACAAACAGAAGATATAAACACATATTACTGATGTATCGAAATGCAATATATGAGCCATCGTATAGTTTGAACATGTCACTATTTATAACGAAAGTGATATTGCGTAGATTTATCAAAAGATAGTGGATTGTGTATGATTTTGTGATGGTATGAAAAATTTTACTCACTTCATCTTGGCGACAAGAAATGTAAAGGAAGAAAAACACAGGATTTTACCAAGAGTAACCGCCCCTGTTCAAATGTTTCCCTTTATGTTCATATGAAAACTGTTAGTTAAAGGTTCAAGGCACGGAATAAAGGCTTATTTTCTTGGGAGAGAAAAATCGACATGTAGGATTTGCAGAGGTCTGATAACCAAAATTGTTATGGGCTCGTTGTTGTAATAGAATTACTCTCAAACAGCGCAAAGTATTGTCCATTTCAATAATAATCAAAACAATAAGATTAGGTATCACCGAGGGCAGACTATTGGGCAGACCTGTCAACTTGGAAATTTTGAAATTCGTAATTTTTAGGAGATAAAAATTGTAGTTGCTATAGTTAACTTTTAAAACCAACAATTTACCCTCACAATGATTAATTAACACTTCAAAATCAATAATGTTATGAAGTTTGTCATCAACTTTCACTTTCAATAAGTTTTAATGACTGAAGAGATGCTCGTGAAGTTCTGAAATTGGAGCCAAAATTTCGTAATTCTACGTACGAATTGTTCGTAGTAATAGTAGGCAGATCTGATCTAGGATCAAATGTATTGCCCGACGTGTACTTATTTGCTAATAGCCGGATAATATTTGCAATTTATTGGCTAGTTTCGTTAAATGTTTGATTCAAGATTAACTTGCGCATTATTATGACAAAGATCGAAAGAAAAATAAACAACAAAAGCAGTTAAAACAAAAATATACAAACTAACAAACAAACAGAAGCAACACAAATATGTATGCAAATACTGATGATAGTTATAAGGACGACGCATTGCTTTTTTTAAAAAAAATAATAAACAAACAAAACAACAACAACAAAATATCAATTTAAAACTAATAAATCAAAAAAGAAAAAACAACAACAAAGAAACAAACAAAAAATCGATATGCGAATGCCGACTTGCACTTATTTGCAGGTCTGACGACCCAATTCATTATGGGCTCAGACTGTCATGGAAATCTTTTAAAATGACGCGAAATATTGTCGGTTTCAACAATGTTAAACTAGGCCCATAATTAATTGCGTTCGGATGTCAGACCAGCATATGTAGGCCTATCCGTCGGCGAATGCCGGTAACATAATGACGATTCATTATTCAAATTTTTTTTTTTAATTTGAAGCAAACCAATGATATGCGAATACTGATAGTATTAGAATCTTTAAAATGACCCCCCCCCCTCCCCTACTACCCGCCCCCATCCCCTCGAGGCTCGAACTTGGGTAGTCCAGGTTAAAAGTCTAACAGCTTAACTACTTAAATCATGCCATCATTTTTTCAATTCATGAAAAAAACAACAGAAAACTCTCGAGCATTTATATAACGCAGCATCTACTAACTATGATCAAAGCGCTTTACGGGAGGGGGGGGGGGGTAAAGGGAATTATATTTTGTTTCTACTTTTTATTTCGTGGTTTTAATTGTTGGTTAGAAATACTTCACACTTGCTCTGGATCCAAATATCAACTAAATGAATTAATTACAATACACAGAGTAGACGTATCTCCCCAATTGATACCGGGACATTCAAATCAGGAAATGATAATGCAGTAAGACTAGCCAGACTCGGATCAACACTTTTGCAACCATCAATTCCAGTATTCTTAGACACAGCGAAACAAATAATCAAAATAAATAAGAGAGAAGAATGGATAAACAGTTGGGTAATGGACACCACGGGTAGATTTATGTTTACCCATACGACCACTCCTGTAAAGACTGATAGCCTAAATAAGCTCAGAAGACACCAGCAAAATATTATCTTTCAACTAAGAACACAACACATACCGCTCAACAGTCATAAATCTAAGCAAAATTACAAAAGACACGCCCCCTTCCTGGCCCTTATGTCAACACCCCAAGGAAACAGTAACACACCACTTGCTTGAATGTCAACCTCTTGAAGATCTGAGATGCACCTTCCTCCCACCAAATCCAAGCATCAGTAACACACTGTATAGTCACTTGGAACAACTGCAAAAGACGTCTAACTTCTACGTCATGGCACAAGACTGAAGTGCTAGAGCTCAGGTGGTCGCTGGTTCGGATAAGTAAGTAAGTAAGTAAGTAAAATTTTATTATCAGAACCATTAGAATATAATATAATAGATGATATCGATGTCACTTGATTAGGCCACTGGCCTGTCGCCGAGTCTTTCCAGTCACTGAATGTCTTGTTTACAAAATATCTAATGCATTTCCCTATCTGATCTTGTGATGAGGGGCTAGCCTACACTACACTTTCTCGACTGATCTTTTGATCATAGCTATTTTGGGTGGGAGGCACTTCTAAACTATGCATATAACTTTCCATCACATTATCTAATCTATTCTTGAAAGCATTGACGCTCGGCGCTTCAACGACATTTAATTTGCTGGCAATGAGTTCCAACGTTCTATGACTCTATGTGTAAAAAAGTTATGTCGAATAATGTCATTATAAATATGATTTGCTGCTCTGTGTTTGAACTTCAATGACCCTATTCTGAGTGTCTTAGTGATGGCAGGGTCAGAAAACTGAACTGAGCAAAGCCGCTCTCCAATGGTTGAATACATTGCCCAAAATAGCCAGAACGAGCTTTTCAGAATGAGGATTTGGGCTATATTCCTACTTGAGATACAGTTGTGCACACTTAGACAATTGGCCGTATCTATTTTGGGGTGTGGGGGTGGGGGGTGGGGTGGGGGATATAAATGACGAAAACTATGCGCATTATATAAGCAGGTTTGATAAAATGGGTTGATTTAACACTGTTGTGATGGAGTATTTTATGTTGGTTTGAGAGTATTTCCATTCTAACAATATGAAGATAACATAATTAAGGTTATCAGAACTGCGCATAATAAGCAATCAATATGTCGGACGGACATCTATAATAATATGAGCAAAAGTCCAACAGAAATTATAGAAGCAGTCTTTTATCATTATTGTAATTTTGAGTTAACCGAGTGAAACTAAATCAACTATCCCAACATCAAATTGAAAAAATAAATGTTGAAGAGAAAATGATAATGAGTTAGTCACACTCTTAGAAAACCGATAACAAGCATTACCCGGCAAACTTTCACATGGCAAACGAAAGAAGGGCCGACCAAAGAACATCCGTTTTTATGAAGGCATCGAGTTGATGGGATCAACTACCTACCGTTTGGAGGCGGCTGGTCACATTTTCTTAATCGGAATCCCAAGAAGTGGGAGTCTTTCGAAAGAGAACGCCGTTTTCAATGAGTTGTGATGTTAGTGTCTAAAAGTTCAGCAACCGTTTCTGCTAAATGAATGAATACGGCTCAGCTATCTCCATGGACGCCTGCCGTCAATGTGGGTGTGTAACTTCGAGTGTGCCAGTCTGTTTCTAGTATCCAGTTAGTAATTTGTTTCTATAAATCTATGTATAGTGCAAGTGTTTAGCTTTTGAAAGTCATCACGTGTCTTTAGGTACTGAGGCAAGTGAACGTTTCCTTGTGTTGTTGAAATCAGTTCTTCGATTGTTTCTAAATATATTTGATATTTTTTGAGATCTTGATTCAATGTTGTTGGAAGTGAAGTTGGTGTACGCCCTCAGTATCTGGCTCCTTGTTTGAAGTAATCATCCATCGAGGTTTGTGCTGGAATATTTTCATCTCATCGGAGCACATGTCCGAAGAGTTTCCATCTTTGCTTCTTTATTCGCGTATCTATTGAATAGACAGAATACATGTTTTTCTTTTTGCCTGCACTTGTGTCAGTGTGCTTTTATTTTTTGGTCTTTGTCATTTTATGTGATAATAGCAGGGAGTTGGAGAGAGAGAGAGAGAGAGAGAGAGAGAGAGAGAGAGAGAGAGAGAGAGAGAGAGAGAGAGAGAGAGAGAGAGTGCGTGTGTGTGTGTGTGAGAGGAGGAGAGAGAGAGAGAGAGAGAGAGAGAGAGAGAGAGAGAGAGAGAGAGAGAGAGAGAGCATAACATTACCTAAACGTTGTTAATCTTACCTTTTAAAACTGTTGCTCTTCTGTTCCGTCTCCACGTTCTCTGCTCATTAATTCATTTGGTGACTCCCGTATTGATACGTACTATAGATTCCTTTATTCATGGCAATCGGAAGAGCATCCATTCTTCACAGATAAGTCTATTAAATTTTACGAGAGGATCTCAGCACTTGAAGTGTGTTAATAAGTTCTTAATTTTTTTTAAATTCCCTTGATTAAAAGAGTTTGCTTCCCTCCCCCTTCTCACAATGCGATTCACATAAAAAAATCCCTTATCCAGACCAAGGTCAAAACCTGGAGCAAGAAGCACCCAGAATAATATATGAAAAATGACCCCATAAAACATCTCAAAAGACAAGATCAAGTTGCCATTTTCAGACATAATAATCTCCGATGTTCAAAACATTTGGAGAAACAGACATTTTGTGAATGTGGAGAGGGGAAGTAGGATGCCACACATGTTTTACGTGACTGTACAAATTATAATGAGCAAATTGCGACCACCATACACTGAAGACCAGCTGAAAGTATGCAACATCAAAAAGCAGAATTTGACCTGTTATTTATTCCTTGCGAGTGCAAATTGCTCATAAAAAAAAGTTAACTATCGCAACTATAACAATTTTTCTCCTAAAAATTACGAATTTTTAAATTTTCAAGTAGACAGGTCTGATGTGCAGAGCAACTTAGATGTGAATTTTTACATTTAAAAAATGAAGGCCAAAAATGAATATTCTTTTTAAAATGGATGTAGGCCGAGGTCGATGTGTGCGATAATAACTATATACCAGTTGCATTAGCCAATATTGTTTGAAATTCAAATGCTAAAAGTAAAGTTCAGGGGCCCGACAGTAGGTTTTCTACCATTGATGTTGATACCTATTTCTATCAATGCTTTGAATCACTTCAGAGAGAAGAAGAAGAAAAAACATGGCTGATCTCGAAGGTAAACAGCTTGGAATGCTATCATTACCACGATTTTGCCGCTGTTTTTTATATCAAGCTAGCATATAACGCCGTGCCTACTAATCATACCCTTTACACTAAGAATTATATATTATTATTGATTTATGAATTTCTTGTGGACGACTTTCAGTTTGTGCGCTGTTCTGACTCGTAATCGGATACGGTTTTTATTTGAAGTTTGTTTACCTTTCAAAATTCTTTTTATGACATTGTGACTGGGACTTCCTGAATCCGAACTCCTCAATTTAGGGGTCTGGAAATAAGATTTGTTTATGTACTACATTTCCAATTGCAATGTACTTTCTTCTTCTTCTTCTTCTTCTTCTTCTTCTTCTTCTTCTTCTTCTTCTTCTTCTTCTTCTTCTTCTTCTTCTTCTTCTTCTTCTTCTTCTTCTTCTTCTTCTTCTTCTTCTTCTTATTCAAATTGATCAAATATCATTTTCTATATTTGCTTAAATGTAAATGAATCTGTATGAAAATGCCAACAATAAATAATTATTTGAATTGGATTATATTGACTAGGAGGTAGGGCTATGAAGTTGTAATATATGTTACTGAAAATGAAGACTCGAGATTGCTCCTTAAATTAAAAAATAAAAAAATAAATAAATAAGAAAAAAAAAATATATCTTTTGAAATAGATTTTATGACTTAGACATGAGAAGGTCTTTTCTGATTTTTTAATAGGCGGATTTATTTTTTAAATATTTTTTTTATACTTATAATTATAATCTCCGATGATACATTCAATTTATCAATTACGAACTTTACATCCACTGAATGACTTTGGCAATATTTTTCTCAAATTAAAACTCGGCAAGTCCCTAAGTCATTTATAAAAGTTATCTGAAAAAAATACATCTTTCGTTGAAAAAACAAACAAACAACAATTGTTCAACATTGATAAAAACTGAGTATGTGGATATTGATTTAAATTGTTATTTTGTTTGAAATGAATATACCAGTATGATAATGATTTTCCCCAGGTGATGAAGACAATTTAAAAAACAACATGGAAGAAGAAGAGGATGATATTGTCATTGATTTGACCGATCAGCAATTAACAAGCATTGAATTGGATGAAAATACTTATTCCAAGGTGAAGACGTTGATCCTTGACAACAATAACCTTAATAAACTCGATGGCCTTGAGAAATGCAAACAGCTTTGTCAGGTGAGCGAATTTTAGTATTTGAGTATTGGCACTTTGGCATTTAAAAAAATCTAAAGATATGATTGAACACTGATTTTGATGGAACATAGTTGTACATTATCACTGTCTTCTTTCATTTTGCAAAACTGTTGCCAAAGTTATTATGGAAAACTTCAGGATAAAAAAAAAAGAGTATTTATTTATTATTATTATTATTATTATTATTATTATTATTATTATTATTATTATTATTATTATTATTATTATTATTATTATTATTATTATATATTTTTTTTTTACAAAAGTGAGAATATTTAAGCAAGGCAATGATTCAGTGATAAATTTTGATAAAAGCAAAGCATTTGTCTATACACACGTCAAATCGAGAATGTCAAATGAGAAATATTCTTAAGTTTTGATTTATAAAATTGTTTTTAAAAAAAGAAGGATTAAGTTCTATTTTTTTTAATTTGAAAAACTTGAAGGTGCCCTTTTAACATTCAGCCAAAACCATGAAATTGTTGATAAATAAAGCGAACCTTGACGTAAAGCCTGTTTACCCTGAACAAATTTATTTTTCACTTGCTCAATACAGCCAGCAAACGTGGCCGCAAACACTAATTTGACAAATTTAAGCTGTTCATAGTAAACACTTTCTTCAGTTTAATTTTAGCCTGATAAAAGATGTGTCGAGACAGAAAAAAGATAACAGGTAAATTTTTATATAACAAAACCCCAAAAATTTTTTTAATAATTAAGTAAGTAAATTAAAAAAAAATCCCACCAAAAAAAAAAAAAAAAAGAAAGAAGAACAGAGACAAAAAAGATCAGACAGCAAAAAGAACAACATCAAAATTTAAAAAAATCAAACCAAAAGTTAAAAAAAAAAATAGGAAAAAGAAAGAATAAGAAAGAAAATAACTCAAACAAAAAACAAATCTCAAATAAAAGACAAGAAACAATATAATAGAAATAGTTGACAAGCATTTCTCCGGACTACAAGAAGTGCAATCTAACTGTTATTTTATGATTGAACTATTTTTGCTGGCCTACTCTCACTGCTGTCTGCTATTTTACTCCTCAGATCTGGTAATCATGATAATTAGTAATTGAAGCAATATTATTACATAATTGTCACATCAAGCCCTTGGATGAAATACTTTATTTTATGATTGTAAATCTTTATATTATTATCTGGTGACAATTGATTTTTAGTCGTACAGTGTGAGAACAAAGCCAACATAACATTGTCCACTGGGTCCTCTTTGCAGTTACTGAGAGAAAAGAAAAGTGATCCAACAAATACAAATATGTGATGCAAATTCTTGATTGTCAATATATTTATACTCTCATTTATAAAGTATGACTAATTTTTACACTGTTGATATATCAATAATGAGTCTTCCTTTCCTTATTTTGTTGCAAAAATGTTTGTCACTGAAAATATCGAAAGTTTTAAAATGCCATTTCAAGAATGTAAAGTATTCCGATGCATACCTTTTGAAGTACTTGCAACTATTTCAAAACTTCATTAGAATTTTTCCAAGCTCTGTTCAATACAATATCCTTAAAGCATTCTTTGTTTTGTGGTTAGGGGACATTAGCTCCACATATATATATAGATTCTATAATTGTCATTTCAGTTTTCAGCCATCCATAACAATGTTGCTCGGATGCACAACTTGCAGACATTATCCAACTTGACTGTACTCAGTCTCTCAAACAACAATGTCACCTGCATTGAAAGCATCAGGGAACTCAGCAATCTTGCTTGGCTCGATCTGTCTTCCAATTCTATTAAGGTGAGGTATAAGAATGTTTTTTTCACCAACAGGAAACTGGATCTGCTCTTAAAGTATGCATGTATCACATAATTTTGACAAAAGTATCAGAAACAGTATAATTGTTTTATTTGACATGATTTTTTTTGTCTCATAATAACATGATTAAAAGCAAAAAATTGAAATTTATTCATCCTGAATGTATAGCTTTAGATTTGTGTTTCTTCATTTTACCGGCAGCTATAGAGCCCGATTTTTTTAGTTTTCATTTTTCTTTGTAAAAATGTTAATCACGCAAACTGTTGTTTTATAAAACTACCTCACAATTTATTTTTCAGACTATAGAAAATCTCCCAGTAAATGGCACACTGCATTACCTTGACTTGTCTGGTAATGAGATAAATATTATCACAGACCTCAGCAAACATACAGTTCTAAAGGTAAGAGAATGGCTTCATATTTTAAATCAATCAGACCTCTCTAATTGGGAACTACACAATTCAGATGTCTCTATAATCCAGACAGGTTGCCTGGGGATGGATTGTTCCTTTGTACATCGTAATCCAGAATTTCTTGTTACTTGATCCGAACAATTATTTTTGGACGAAGCCATTACACTATAGATTTATGACATTATAATCTGAATTTTACACTGGCCATATTGTCTGTCAAAACTATATATGTGCCACTTTATTCCATGGTTTCAATATTCGGATGTCTCTGTAATCTATATCAAATTTTGGGAATGGAAATGTTCGGATTATAGACACAACTGTATATAATTTCAAATGATCATTATGACAATTTGGAATGTGTTTTTTTTTTTTTAAATCACCAACTTCAAAGAGTTCAATACTTAAAAAAAAAATTGGATAGTGATGTCAAAGTTTTTCTTTACACCCAAATATATTTTTGTTTTAATTGCACAAGTCTAAACGTTTGATGAGCAGGAAATTTAAAAAAAAAAGTTGTCCCTCCGTGCCATTAGACCCATGGAATCAGAGTTTATCCTGACTTCAATAGCATGAAATGAACATTAACAATTGCTTGAACTTACTACCCTTTGGATAGGACACTAGTCTATTGCAAAGTACTTTCCACCAAATTTAACAGGCCCTGCTACCCAATTACTGCTGGATGGGCAGAGAGGGGTCAGAAAAATTCTTGACTTCACCCGGATTGATTTCGCTCCCTTTTCGTTTGAAGTGAGTGCTCTACAAACTGAGCTTATTTACTTATTTGCAATTTACACTGAGGTAAACATTCATTTTTGGGACGAAAACATACAAAAGGATGTATGGTTTACCGCAGTTTGCGTTTGTCTCCAACCGATTTATATGGTGTCTATGATGATTCACTCATATATCATTTTGTCAATATTTTTGATGCATTCTACCAAAGTAATGTGACAAAAAAAATGTTTTAGCTATAGTGAGTTACAATACTCACAAATAGTAAGAGATTTGGTAGATAAATACAATTTTCCTTTTTTTCCTCTTACAGACTCTCCTCCTTCATGGCAATCATATCACGTCATTGAAATCTGCATCCACAAATCTCCCTGAAAGCCTGGCTGTCTTGTCTCTTGCTGATAATGAAATATTTGATCTTAACGAGGTTTGAACACTCAATATTAATTTATATTTTTGTGTTATAATTATGTTAAATACATTAAATGAAGTATGTTGTAAAGTGTCTTTGAAAGTGATAATTTGTAAAGCTTTATGGCAGAAAAAAAAAACAAAAAAAAAAAACAAACTGAATAGTTTTATAAGAATGGGGTCTTTTTCAGGAAAGAGTCTTTTTCTTCATGACATCATCATAGGAGTAACTAAGTCGGACGGAGTATTACTGCTTTTGACCTTATTTAAAAAGAACACACACACACACACACACGCACGCACACACACATACACACAAAAAGAAATGTTCTTTAATTAACCAGGCTTTTATTTTTAGGTTCGCTTTTATCAATAAGAAGAAAATAGGGGATCAAATGGTAGTTTCAATTTTTTAAATGATAGAACTAATTCTTTTATGTTTTTAAAGTGTTAAATGAGATGAAGGATGAATGGGATATGCTGGTATGAGCCATTGGTTTGATGAATAAATCCAGCATCAAGAGGTAGAAAGGGTTACAGGAACATTTTTAAAATGATGAGTCAATATCCCTGCTTACGTCTGGCATTTGACACATGAGACCCACTGTCTCAATTTTGTATTATGTCGAGATGAACTAGGTGCAGGAAACTGACTTTATTGCCACCAATATGAAACTTGGGGGTAGTTTAATTTATGTATGGTAGAGAATCAGTACAATTTAAATTTCTAATTTTCACAATGCTCAAAGTTCACATTTCTTATCAATTTTACTCTAAATTCACTTTTCAGGCTCGTATTCTTCCCGACATTATACTGCTCAGAGACAGTTGGTCTAATGAGTTTCTAATGAGCCAAGTTTTGTTTAACACTCAATTTCAGTGTTTCATGTTAATCCTTTAACTCACTCGACCCTAACACCGACTATATCCGTAGTTTACTCGGGTTACTTTTACCCCATGCCTATTTTATATGAGATAGATTATAGGCGTAGTATCAAAGTAAGACTTTTAGTTTTTTGCATGTTAATGAGAGTTGAATAAAACTATCTCTGTGCATGCTCATTTTTAATACATTTTTTTCCAATTTTGAAAAGTAGCAAAAATCTCTAGGATTGAGTGAGTTAATTGAAAAAAAAAAAGAAGTGATCTTTGAAATAAAATAGGTATAATGGATTTAGAAATAGCGTCTATGTTACTTTTGGTAAACCTTTTTGTGATATGGGATAGTCCAGTTCACTTGTCCTTAAAACCAAAGACTTACTGTATCACCTGTTATTTATTTTCATTTTACTTCATTTCAGGTGTGTTATCTGTCAGGACTTCAGACTTTACAGCAATTGTCTATTTTCAACAATCCTTGTGTGCTCATGACTGCTGCCAATCTGTATCCATTGATAGATTTATTTATACTTTATTTGATAAGCATGGATATCAAAGAGACAATAATGCATAGTTTATCTCATTTCTGTGAGTTGAAAAATTATAAATAACCAGTTGTAGTTATCTTCTCAGTAGGAAAATGGTGGTATAACACGAGCGTTGTGTCTGAACTTCTACTTAGTGGACAAGGGAGTCAGAAAAAAAATCCAACATAACTAAATCCAGTCTCTGTTTGTGTCTGAGTTTGACGTATTACCAGTTGTGTCATCTGTTACACACAGAATTATTACACACATAACGATGAGAGATGTATGCTTTGTTTTCCTTAGGGAGCCTCCTGATTGGTTAGTTGGCAGAGCATTTGAATCACAAGCAGTGGAACCGATTTCAATCCTGAGTTGAGTCAATTTTTTTTTTTACCTCTGACTCAGAAGGAATTGGGTAGCTTGATCTCATTGATCCCATGAAAAGCATCTGTGTATGCTACAGAAACTGAGAAAAACTCCAGCGTTATGTTTATGCATTAAGAGCATCCACATCCTATATTTTTTCTGGCTGATCTATTGAAAAGCTTAAGTTAGTAAAATATCTATTGAAAAAAAAAAAAAATTATGACCATCGGATGTCTGCCTTGCTTTGTTTTGTTTTTTTTAATATGTTTTTTAAACAAATATTATTGACAGAATTATGTCCACCTTAACAAATCCCAGAGGTTTTGACTACCGTCCATTTGTGTGGAATTGGTGTCCCTCTTTGGTCGTGCTTGATGGGTTCATTATCTCAGAGAAGGAAAGGTAAGGGATATTGAAGTTCATTTGAAGTTGTTTTCCATTTTAACATTGGTTTTAAAATAAATATGGACAATTTTAGAGAACATTTAACCATATCCAATCCTTCTTCATAGGCAACCCCCCCCCCCCAAAAAAAAAACAACAAAAAACAACAAAATCCCCCCCCCCCCCTCCCCCTCTCAAAAAAAAAAAGACTCCAATCAGTTTTCCATATGATAGCATTAACCCAGAAAATAGCACTGCGAGCAGGGCAATTCATTATCTGTTTAGACACGATATTCACTTATCTTCATAAAATTTAGTTATTTCTACTTAGTAACTCTTGAAATAATTTTTAGTGAACAAGCTTTTTAGAAGGGGAAGAATTTTGGCAATTCCTGATTTTAGCCCATGCTTGAACATTCATATATGTTTAGTCTCTTTTTTATTTTTTATTTTTTATTTGAGATCTATCTCTGGCTTATGCTTGTAAGATGTTTATGGGTAGTGAAAGAAAGAAGTTGATTTTGTAAATTATTTGGGAACTGGCATCAGAATGAGAAAAAAAAAAAAAATCATCCTTTCGTGGTCAGCCTTTCTGGATCGTACCTCTGACCTTATGATTGCTGGACAGATGTGTTACAAGAGTGTGTGTGTATTTTGTCACGAGTTCTAGTTCGACCATTTTCAACCAACATTTAACATGTGAGGGTAAAGATGAAGGTAAGAGTTTGCTTCCTGATGCATTATTTTTCTCTAGATAATTCTACAAACTGGATAAGCACTGGTTCAGGATAAAAATCTAAAAATTAAAATCTGATGTCTTTTGATAATTCTTTCTTCTTTCGTTTTTTCTTTCTGTATTGTATGATACAATATTATGCACATTATTTCAGATTTTGGCTCGCAGCAGTGCTTCTGATCAATTTTTCACACATTTTCTATTTACTTATATGTCAAAGGGAAACAACTAAAAAGATGATAACAAGAAATGAAGTGACTAGGAAAGTGCCAGAAGACAATAGAAATTTCGCGGAAGATAACTCATACGGTAGAGTCACATTCTCCCTGGCCAGGATGATTTGTTGTTCCATTAAGGTTGCGGGTTCGAGCCTCCATCTATTGTCTTCTGGCACTTTCCTACTCACTTCATTTCTTGTTATTATCAACTTATATATAAGTGTCTGCTCCACCCACTTTTCTGAACTAAACAAATAATGATTCTTTCATTTTTTTACCTAATGTTCTGATGTTGCTTCTAATACTCAGCAAAAGAAATTTAAATATATGCTAGACAATTATGACTAATTTGTTGCTGATACTACTTAGTGCATGTGTTCTAAGTACAGTCAACATTGTCATCTATGATATTCCCGAATTTGAGATTGTGTACTCTTTTTCATTATTACACATATTATCAAATAGTTTTCTTTTTTAATTCAGTGAATTTTCGAGAATTGTTTCCCTTTGGTCATGATGGTGGTGATGATGATTATTATAATAATAATAATAATAATAATAATAATAATAATAATAATAATAATAATGATAATAATAATAATAATAATAATAATAATAATAATAATAATAATAATAATAATAATAATAATAATCATCATCATCATCATCATCATCGTCATAATAATCATAATAATAATAATAATAATAATCGTCATCATCATCATCATCATCATCATCATCATCATCATCATCATCATCATCATCATCATCATCATCACGATCATTATCATCATCATCATCATCATCATCATCATCATCAGCTTATCTTGACCTCATAAACTGGCTCATTTCCCCCATTCCCCCTTCCAGACTTCTTGGCGAGTGGCTGTACAGTCAAGGTAAAGGGCGGCACCACAGTCCAGGAGAACACAGTCAGCTTGTAGAGTACCTTGCATCCACCTGTCCTCTCACATCCTCTGAACAGGTAAAATCTTTTAAGTCTTCGTCTCAGCTCACAACATTTTGTGAATAGATCACGCCAAAATGAACATCAGTATAGCGGCCAACTGTCCTGATAAAATCGGGACTGCCCCATGTTGGCAATTAAAAAAAAAATTTAAAAAATATATTGGGACTGTTTATGTCCCAGGGTTATGCTTTTTTGCTTTTGTGCGGCTATGTGGTCTTGTGGTATGACACTCGCTTTCGGATCGGAAGGTCTGGGATTGAGCCTCACTCAGCGTACAAAACCAAGCCCTTCGCTTCATCTCCGGTGCCCTGAGATCGACACCCACAGCAGCATGTGAAATACATACTAATGTGGAACCACTTGGACTTCGCAGAGAATCAGCAGTGCTTGAAATGGTTGAAAGATACAAACGAAAAGAGGAAAACCGTCCAAACAGAATTCTGGCAGAGAAATGGAAACCAAGAACAAGATTAAAACAAAATCCCTGCTACACATTGCTAACAACTTGAATGAAAGACACAGACTCCCAGAAAACAGAGAAAAATCTATTTTAATCAGTCAAAAACCTCCATACGCCAAACTAAAACTTCCAAAAATAAAGACTAACCTCGTAGAAGAAACAACAAGAAATAGAAACAAATCAGATATACAAACATTAGCAATGAAGACGATACAAGAATACCCAGACAACTGGATACATGTTTACACAGATGGATCTGCCCACAAAGGAACTAAAAATGCTGGGTATGGGTTTGTAGTAGAATACCCAGATAAAACCTGTGATAAAATCCACAATTCTTGCGGAAGCTCCTGCTCAAACTACGAGGCAGAGGCAGTTACAATAGAAGCCTCACTGCGACACCTCTCTTCTGTTTTCCAGCTAAACCTTCAAAACTTCAAAACACTGTCATCTTCACAGACTCCAAATCGGTTCTCCAAGCTCTCGATTTAGATAAACTCTCCTCAACGTTCAATAGTTTAAGATCTCAACTAGATGAATTCCTTACAACCCACAGAGTAGACTTATCTCTCCAGTGGATACCAGGACATTCAAATATACCAGGAAATGACACTGCAGACAGACTAGCCAGACTCGGATCAACACTTTTACAACCATCATTTCCAGTATCCTTAGACACAGCGAAACAAATAATCAAAACAAATAAGAGAGAAGAATGGATGAACAGTTGGGCAATGAGCACCACGGGTAGATGTATGTTTTCCCATATGACCACTCCTGTAAAGACTGATTGCCTAAATAAGCTCAGAAGACACCAGCAAAGCATCATCTTTCAACTAAGAACACAACACATACCGCTCAACAACCATTTAAGCAAAATTACAAAAGACACATCCCCCTCCTGCCCCCTATGTCAACACCCCAATGAAACAGTAACACACCACTTGCTTGAATGTCAACCTCTTGAAGATCTGAGATGCACATTCCTCCCACCAAATCCAAGCATCAGTAACACACTTTATAGTCACCTGGAACAACTACAAAAGACGTCTAACTTCTACGTCATGGCACAAGACCGAAGGGCTAGAGCTCAGGTGGTCGCTGGTTCGGATAAGTAAGTAAGTAAGTAAGCCTCACTCAGCACATAGTTGACTCACAGTCTCTCATCGTAACCAGGTGTAAAATGAGTACCTGGTTGTTAACAGCTGAAAAAATTGTAATATCGCCTTACAGAAGACATGTCTCGTTCTACTTGTTACGTGTTGCTGTTAGTCGGGGGACCCTTTGTAAAGCGCTTTGAACACATTTCGTGGTTATTGAGCTATATAAAAACTCAAGTTATTTTTTGACTAGCAAATTAAAACAACAGAAAAAGTTCTAAATCTAGATTATATTGTACGATAGTCAAGACTTACTGCTGTTTTTGGTCAGTACAATATTGTGGGTAAGGGTGTCTTGTTTTAGCTCTTTGAAAAGTTGACCGCTATGTATCACACCAAAATAAAAAAACTTTTTTTTTTCCATGTCAGATATAATATTTGAACGTCTCTTGTCTACCAACTGAAAGTATAAGTTAATTGATGCCATAGTCTTCATTCAGAAAGGCAGTAAATGTTTTGCTCACTTCAAGGCTCACTTTAAATAATAACAGGGGGCAGCGTGGCTCAACAGTGTAGTCTTTGCTTCGTACCTGAACGCGCTGAGTTCAACTACCAAGGTTTGGCCTTGAGCAAGTCACCTCGCCCTAATTCACTTTGTGGTGCTGCACTGCAGCTGATGTTTGAGTTATTCCAGAATTACCTGGAATAGACCCTAAAGACAAATTTGCTCTTTGGGATGAATCATGGGAATTTTATTTTACTAGTATTATTTTTGATTTATGGCAAATTTTGATACACTCAAGAATATCTGGTTAGGTAGTCGCCAGTCGCTCTCTGTTTATGAAAAAATTCATTGGAACGCTGTACACAGTAGTCTTATTATGTCGTTCACATGACACAATGCATTGTAATTATTGATGATGCTTACACTTTCATTCTTTTTGTCATTACTTCAAAATGCTGAATCTAAAGCGAGTTTGTTGGAAGTGATGGATTTCTCATTTGAAAACGAATTGCCATGTAAAAATAATCTCAATATATTATAGTATGTGGCAAATCTCCCCGCCTCCCCCATCCCTTTTCTACCCTGTCTTATTCAGACTAGATCTATTTTTTCTTATTCCATTTCCCCTTGGATTGTGTCACTGGTTTGCCTAAGACCTTTTGAAAGTTTTATATTTTTTTGATAGACAACCATGGCAACCATCATTCTACTTAAAAGTACAATGCACCTAACAGGTCATGTCCACTTACTTACTTACTTAATCCTCTTCAGGCCTTGAGGCACATAGGACAGGTCATGTCCACTGGCCTCATGATAATGCATATTTCTTTCATTTGAAAAATCTTTATATATAACAAAGGTTCGCTGAGTTATACTAAAATGTTTTAGTTGTAGACAGATTTTGCAAATGGCTCCAACCAACGTTTATTTATTTGCATGTCTGATAAACCAAATTGTTATGGTCTCATTGATGTAAGGGAAATACTTTCAAACCGACACAATATATTGTCCATTACAACAATTGCATGTACTTGCATAATGGCTCCAACCATTCTATAACACATTCAGTATCGATTTCCTTAACTCTCGTCTGTGTGAGTTTTTCTTTTTTTTCAATGTAAATTTTGAAGTTTCATATTCAGAATTGACTTACTTACTTATCCGAACCAGCGACCACTACCTTAGCTCTAGCCTTTCGGTCTTGTGCCATAATGTAGAAGTTAGACGTCTTTTGTAGTTGTTCCAGGTGACTATACAATGTATATTCAGAATTGAAAAAAAAAGTCCTGTGATTTTTCTTACATTGAAGTTTTAGTCATACTTGACCCTGGGGTTAAAAAAAACAACAAACCTCACCAGAACATTTAATGATAAACTTAGAACTCACTCTCTGTCCCCCTCCTCCTCCCCCCCCCCTCTTCACATATCGGATGGTCGTTAGGGGGACACATTCGTGATGGTCATTGGCCATCTCTTTCAGCTGGTGTAAAGTGTCAAACCTGTCAATTCCTTGATGTTATCCTGCTACATTTTCTTGTGTCTTCCTCTTCTCCTGTTGACATCCTTTCTCATATGGCATTTAAAGACGACAACCATAAAGAACCAGAATTCTCTCTTGATAGAGACATTCATAAAAGCATTCTTAAAACTGTCATAGGTAAAAAGACCTTGAATGAATAGTGAAGTAGCTTGAGACCCTTTGTAAAGCGCTTTGAGCATGTTGAGTGGATATTGCCAATATAAAAGTTCAAGTTTTTTTTACTACTACTACTACTACTACTACTACTACTACTACTACTACTACTACTACTACTACTACTACTACTACTACTACTACTACTACTACTACTATTACTACTACTACTACTACTACTACTACTACTACTACTACTACTACTACTACTACTACTACTACTACTACTACTACTACTACTACTACTACTACTATACTACTACTACTACTACTACTACTACTACTACTACTACTTACTACTACTACTAACTACTACTATACTACTACTACTACTACTACTACTACTACTACTACTACTACTACTACTACTACTACTACTACTACTACTACTACTAATACTACTACTACTACTACTACTACTACTACTACTTACTACTACTACTACTACTACTACTACTACTACTACTTCTTCTTCTTCTTCTTCTTCTTTATCATCATCATCATCATCATCATCATCAATAACATCAATAACAGCAGCACCAATCAAATTGTTGTTGTTTTTTAAAAAAATAATAATAATAGAGATATAATAATTTCGTTGCAGAGTTTATCGATTATGACATCTCTGTATTCTTAACTTTATTTTTTTTTTAAAGAAAAGAACAGAAGAAAAGGAAGAAAGAAAAGAAAAAAAGAATAAGAAATAAACTGCTTTATACCATAACCCGTGTCCATCGCCCATAAACATTGTACCAGTCAAACTCCTTTATCCTGGGACTGATGTCCGAACGCAGTTATGGGGCTTGATTGATTTAACATTGTTGTAATGGACAACAATATATATTGCGTTGGTTTGAGAGGACCTATTTCTATTACAACAATGAGCCCATAACAATTTAGAGTTATCAGACTTGCAAAATAATTACACATCGGGGTGTCAATGCTCGACTAGTTATTGTTCTATCTTATTTTCATTGACCACCGACCCAAATGATCGTATCATGTACGTAAATGGAACTATGGAATCAGCATGATTAGGTAACAAGACAATGATAATAATAAACACGATGGTATGGATTATATTTGGGTACCGGTACCGGTAGCTCAGTTGGTAGAGCACCAGCTTCACATAGCAAAAGGACCGAGTTCGATTCCGGGTGAAGTCGAGATTTTTTTTTCTGACTTCCCCCTTCCCCCCACCTTCCCTGTCCACCCAGCAGTGATTGGGTAGCTTGGTCTGTTAGATCTGGCGGAAAGTACTATGCGATAGACTTACGTCTTATCCAAAGGTAGCAAGCAATTGCCATTGTCTATTTAACGTTATAGAAACCGGGATAAACTCCAGCTCCTTGGGCCTAATCGTGTCTGAAGGACGACCACTCCGGGCGGGGTCCTTTGACCTCCCAGGGTGGGCAGGAGGTCACGCTGTCTCTTCTATCCCCTCATATATGATTTCCGAGTCGCTTTCTGTCTTTGTCTTGGAATGGGATTACTTAGTTTTGTCCCAGCCTTGGCTGGGAGGGAAACATTCAAATGTTTTGTTATAGTTTTGGGAGATGATATTTTTTCCCCCTTGTAAATCACCACTCTGTTATGTGTTGTTAGTTATGTATTCTCAAAACAATTGAGTGTGTTCCTCTTTATGGGATCCTATGCTGGTGTCTGGGTGATACTTTAAGGTGATCTCAAACGAAGTACATTGATTATGCTCTTGGAATCTACATTTGTTCCATATTTGAACCAATTCTCCTTTGTCTTACTTTTTCTTGGGTGATTTGATTGTAAATCTAGAATATTTTGACCATTCCATTTCATTCTTTTTACTGGCGCTGATATGACCTAAATGTGTCGCAAGGGCCGTAAACCATTTTTCTAAAAATAGAATATAAACACTATAAATATGTGACCATTCGTGTCAAAACGGAATAATGTCGGGGTGAACATGATGTTTAAAATTCAATTTTAAGCTGAACTCTTAAACTTTGATTAAGATATATGCTTCATAGAGAAGAGCGGTACAAAAAAAAAAAAAAAGGACGCATGACAAACGACTTGAGAACTTTGTAACATTGAAATTTTATTCCAAATGAACTGGTGGGGAGATGAATGAAATATTGTGAAACGCATAGATTGTGGTTGCACCATGTAAATGCGCTTTATAAATGTGCGTATTTAATTAATTTATTTTCCTTCCTTGACTGTAGCCCTTTGCCATAACGAAAGCAATAAAATATGAGCTAACCTCTACCACCCCCCTTCCCCCTAGTATGAAAAGGAAAACCCAATAAAATTGAACAAAAAAACAAAAGAGTATTAAAAGAAAAACTCCAGTAAGTTACACAACACACAAACACACGCACACACACACACACACACACACACACAAACACACACATACACATATACGCAAACAAATCAGCAGCCAACGAACAATAAATCACGTTTTGAATAGAAAACTAAATCAACCACAGAAGTGCAATTTAACGTACAAATAACACTCATACGAGATGTCGTCTGCCAATGTTTGGAATACCCCCCCCCCCCCCCCCCAAAAAAAAAAAATAACAAACAAAAAACAACAAAACAAACAAACAAAAATAAAACATCAAACTACATCAATCAAGTGACAAAAAAGGAAAATAACAAAGGAATCTCCTGGTGTTAAAACAATGTCCCCCCAGTCTTCCTCCCCCCGCACACACACACACACACACACACACACACACACACACACACACACACACACACACACACACACACATGCTTCGTTTACTTTCCATCTCGCTTCGATGTCATGCTGCCCGTTCAAGGATTTTAATTATCTTCCGGCAGAAAAATCCTGGTTGCTCGATGTTTAAATCCAATATCTTTTACATGTCGGAATTATGTTCGATGCGATTCATTAAACAGTTAAGATCGTGTTTCTGATAGTTCTAATCCCGATAGCTTATCTTTTTTCGTTTGTAAGCGAATGCGATATTAAATTTAAAATCGGAGAACCCAATCAGTCTGGTCTTTTCAACCTTTTTAAAAACATTCTTTTTCAGTAATGAAAGGATGGATGTATTATTTTGCAGATATTTTTTTTTCATTTTTTTTTTCATTATCATTCGTTTACTTTTATTTTAACATTTTGGGTTACCTATTCTAAGTGCCGACACGGATGATGATGATGATGATGATGATGATGATGATGATGATGATGATGATGATGATGATGACCATGGTGGTAATGACGATGATGGTGATAATTGTATTGGTAATTATGACGAAAAGCTGTTGATTTTAGTGGTGATGAAGATTATGATGATGATGATGTTAATGATGATGGTGATGATGACGATGATGATGATGACGATGATAATGATGTTGATGATGATGATGATAATGATGATTTTGACTTTGACTGTTATGATGATGATGATGATGATGATGATGATGATGATGATGATGATGATGATGATGATGAGAAAGAGAGATCGACAATAAAAAATCAATGAATATTATTGCATTGATTGTATTCACTGTCCGCCTGTACCATTGCTAATATTATTTTTGAAATGCTGTAAAGCGCTAATTGCCTGCACCATTTGATGCATTCAACCGTCGTCTTCAAATTGCGAAGCACTGTGAACGCCATCGCCTAGGGTGGATTGAAACAACTAAATAATAACATCATTCCGACAAATAATAGTTATATTGTTTTAAAAATTAGTTCTTCAGAGTCATCGGGCTCCTGGAGCCGGAGTGTATCCCCGGTTTCTATTGCGTGAAACGGACAATAGCAATTGTTTGCTACCCTTTGGATAGGACTCTAGTCAGAGGGAGGTCGGGCGGGGGTCAGACAAAAATGTCGACAGTACCAGGGGTCGATCTCGGTCCCTTTGCGTGTGAAGCGAATGTACTACTAATAAGAGCTATCGAGAACCCCCCCCCCCCCCTCCCAACCCTTCCAGTTATAATATTTTTAAAAAAGGGGTATGAATCCATAGAGGGGATAAAAGCATCCGAGGAGTTTGAGGGTAAAAACTAGACAAATCAATTTGGCCCACTGCAATTAAAGATTTCTTTGATCGATTCATTGATTGATCGGGTGGGTTGTATAGGAGTTCCAAGAAATGCCGGCTCTAATGGAAATCACAAATCACCGAGATGATGTTGAGTCACGTCGCTACTAACTCAACCCTCAATATCCATACTTCGACTCGCTTTCTCTTTCTCTCTCTCTCTCTCTCTCTCTCTCTCTCTCTCTCTCTCTCTCTCTCTCTCTCTCTCTCTCTCTCTCTCTCTTACTACTACTATTACTACTACTACTACTACTACTACTACTACTACTACTACTACTACTACAACTACTACTACTACTACTACTACTACTACTACTACTACTACTACTACTACTACTACTACTACTACTACTACTACTACTATTACTACTACTACTACTACTACTACTACTACTACTACTACTACTACTACTACTACTACTACTACTACTACTACTACTACACCTACCACTACAACTACTACTACTACTACCACTCTATGCGGCTATGTAGTCTTGTGGTATGATACTCGTGTGCGGATAGGAAGAACGTCCAGGTCACGAGTCCCGTTCTGAGTGGTGCAAAGTTGAGTCCTTGGAAAAGGCTCTTTACTCACATTCATTTACTTTACTCAGGCATAAAATAAGTACCGGGTTGTTAAAAGCGTTGTCTCTGTCTTTAAAAAATGTACCATCGCCTAACAGGCCTCATGTCTCGTCTTACATGTTTAAGTGTTGTCGTCTTACAAGTTTAAGTGTTGCTGTTTGCCAGGGACCCATGGTAAAGCGCTTTGAGCGTGCATAGTGGATTTTGCGCTATATAAATGCTCTAATTTCTTTCTTCCTCTCTTATGTACGGACTGGGTGGGGTTCCTGGAATCCTAAGTGGGCAGGGTGGTACTTACTGTGTCTACTACCCCACTATAGCTGTTTTCCAATTTGCTTTCTGTCTGTCTTGGAATGCGATTACTTGTTTTGTTCTGGCCCTAACCGGAGTCCTTGGCTGGGAGGGAAACAATCAAATGCATAGTTATAGTTTTGGAAGATGATATATTTTTCCCTGTAAATCATCTCTCTGTTATGTATTATTATATTTGTTATTTTGAATGTATAATGTAGGCATTTGAGTGTATTCCTCCTTGCTGGATCTTGTGCTTGTTTCCGGATGAGACATATAGGTGATCTCAAACTAATTAAGTACTTTGACGGTATGCTCTTGGATTCTACATCTGATCCCTTTCCCAGTCCCCCCTTGTCTTACTTTTTTTTTTGGGCGCTAGAATTTGACTATCCCTTCTTCTTTTTTTTTTACTGGCGCTGACATAACCTCAAATTGTTGCAAGCGTCTTAAAACCCTTAAAAACAAACAAACATTATGCAGAGAGAGAGAGAGAGAGAGAGAGAGAGAGAGAGAGAGAGAGAGAGAGAGAGAGAGAGAGAGAGAGAGAGATACTATTGTGTGTGTGTGTGTGTGTGTGTGTTTGTTCGGTCGATGTATGTATGTCTAGGAAAGGAGGGTTGGGGGTTTCCTGGGCATTCCAATGTTAAAACTCACCGGTTCCCAATAAATAGACAATTAGTAAAATTATATGACAAAATGATCGACCGCAATTTCCATTGGAGACCCTGCTGTCCACTGCCACTCAGAATCCTTTCAAAACATAAACGCATTAATCACAGCCACCAACACTGTTGTTATCACTTGGACACAAAATGAGCGGATACCCACCAATATGGACGTTTCCATTGATGGGGCATTCATGTTTTCAAGGGTCACACCGGAAATTGAACGGTATCAAGTGGGGTGAATTGAAACATACCTTTTCCGGTTCCTAGTGTAATGAATAATGGGCGGGTCAATGGTGTTTAAAAAAAAAATATTCACGAGAAGCGTTTGGCCTTAGTAATGCTGTCGAATAATGGTTGGTTTTTGTTTACAAACAATTGTTACTATATGAAATGCTACTACTACTATTACCACTGCTGCTACTGCTACTACTGCTACTACTACTACTACTACTACTACTACTACTACTACTACTACTACTACTACTACTACTACTACTACTACTACTACTACTACCACTACTACTACTACTACTACTACTACTACTACTACTACTACTACTACTACTACTACTACTACTACTACTACTACTACTACTACTACCATTACTACTATTACTACTCCTACTAATACTACGATTCCTGCTCCTAGTAGTAGTAGTAGTAGTAGTAGTAGTAGCGTCATGTCTCGTTCTACATGTTACGTGTTGCTGTTGGCTAGGGACCCTTTGTAAAGCGCTTTGAGCACGTTTAGTGGATACTGCTCTATATAAAAGCTCAAGTTTTTTTTACTACTTCTACTACTGCTACTACTACTACTACTACTACTACTACTACTACTACTACTACTACTACTACTACTACTACTACTACTACTACTACTACTACTACTACTACTACTATTACTACTACTACTACTACTACTACTACTACTAAGCAGCATTATTTTTACTAAAAAAATCATTTAGTTAAATACAGCAAAACTTCTCAACGCACTTAGTCACACGGATCAAATGGAAACTAACGACCTTATTATAAACCATATTATATCCTACAGTACCATTAGAGTCATGAATTTAGCATTACCACCGGTCATAGACAATGTTACCATTCCCACGTCACCCATTAACTGGATAGCTTGTGCCAATCTATTACCGTGCTCTGAAAAAAACACATATTTTCTTTTTCTAACTAGACATCTTTGCTTCAAATTTCGATCGATATCTCGGTCGTCAAAAATTTTCCAAGTTGAGGAAATCTCAGATTTAAGGCTTTTTAACAAGGTTTGGACAATTTCAATCTGACATAATATAATTTTTCTGACAAAAATTAGGTGTTTTGTGATTGTTTTGCTGTCTAATGATCATGTCGTCCTCCTTTGCATTGTCTCAGTTCTTACCCATCTCTCAAGGGGACGATTTTTTTCTTTGTTTTGCCTGATATATTGCGTCCGACTTGCGGGTCAATGTCCAGCTTAGAATTCCCACTGCACCAATACGTAGACATAGTAGTAGTGTTTGTAAATATTTCAATGGTTGATTGGTTTCTTTGGAGTGCAACTATTTAAAATACATACCTTGACATACCTAAAAGATGGGCTGTCGTGAAATGTGTTGTATTGTTTTGAAATATTAATTGGTTTTCAGACTATATCGGCCAGCCGAGCTTGGATTTTATTCCAGATTCTGTCACTCCAAGCGAATTGCGGCACATGCCTTTTTCCATGTAGATCACGCTCCTGCTTTAACCAGCCGTGCTCTGCAAAGACACGTATTTAAAATTTTGGCCAGAAAACCCGTCTTCAAATATCGATCGATTTAAATGACCCTCTTCCTGGCAAAAACTTCCAGACTTGGAACCTCGCAGTTTTTTTTGGCCAAATTGCTTGTCTCAGCAGTTTAACTGGTTAAATTGAAATTCAAATCAAAATCTCTTCCATTGTGTGTTTTAACTAGAGACCTTACCTTATTCACCAAGAGAGCAAGGGAGAAAATGGGGGATGGGAGAAAAGCAGCACATTAAAAACCATTTATTATGATGAAGTACATGCTGTCGTTGACCAAGCATGATGGTGACTCGTCTTGAAATGAAATCAAAGAATAATGAGCGTGCTCAGTGACTGAATTTGGGACAATGATCACAAAACTAATTTCCCGGCGTTTTGAACTCATGTTTAAATTTTAGAAAAATTTTGAAAAGGAAATCAAGCATGTATTTCTCTACGACACAATCCTATCTACTATGATCTTTTGTTTACGCACCGGACACTGCCGGCTGAACCACCAAGCAAACAGAAGGCATTGGGCACATTCCCAGAATTGCAACTGCAGAGCAACCCCCCCCCCCTTAAAAAAAAAACAACAAATAAACAAAATAAACCAAAGCAAACAAGCAAACAATAATAATTTAGAAAATAAAAAAAGTAAAATTAATACATAATTTAAAAAAGCAACCTGACAACCGCCCTCCCCCCCCCCCCCCCCCCCCCAATAGAGAAACAAACAAAACAAAAGGACAGTTGTCCTCTACCTCTAGTTATGCCCTTAAAAAAACAAAAACAAAAACATGAGCTTTGATATAGCACAATATCCACTAAACGTGCTCAAAGCGCTTTACAAGGTAAAGAGAAAGCATACTTTGGCCAAAAAGACCTCTCTTTACCACAAATTATGAGTAATGAGGCAAAAGCGCGACGATGCGTAGGCTTAAGGCGCAATGGACGACATTTTGAATGTGATGGGAACCAACATTTTACATCATAGAAAAAGTGGTACCTATCTATATGACCATGATATGCTAAGGAAGGTTAGATAAAGCATTATGAAACGTAGTGAGATACATGGATCTTTGAAATCGCGCTATTTAAATGAGAATATAATACAAAGATATGATGACTGGCTCTAGTGTCAGGAAAACCAACGTCACGTCTGGTCAATTGATTGCAATGCAATGTAATATGGAGTCTTTTCCTCTTACATGCATTCAGATATAACCCTTATGTCCAGCATAAAGGGGAATGGTTTATTTATATAGTAACATAGCAACTCGATTAATAGACACTTGAGTCATATAAAAACCGACCGTATTTGAATCCGGGTATAGCCAGGTTATATTTTTGGCCGTCTCTATTTTTCTCCGAACGCTCAGGAAAATAAAATTGATCTCAATTTCTCCGAATTGTCGGCTAGCCTCCAGTAGCTGATGGGTTACGGACGCGAGGTTGATGCAAAAGTAAATGCTCAAACAGAGCGGACAGGGAATTCTCACAAATCATCAAACTAGCGGCATATTGTTGACAAAGAAGGGTTTTATCAAAAAGTTGTGCTTTCGCGAATACTCCATTTCACGTTCAGTTTTGCACTTCGCGCTGCACTATCAAAGAGAGAACAGACAGAGTAAACCTAAATAACAAAGCCAACGTCTCAAGACGGGAACAGAAGTTGAAAGACAGGATAGCACAAACTCAAGCAGAAATCTAACAGAATGTTGGGGATAAAAGACAGAGCGCCCAAGCACTGGCAAAAGACCCCCCCCCCCCCCCCCCAAAAAAAAAAAAAAAAAAAAAAAAAAAATCCATACACATATTCACCATTCACACAGACAGTCTCGCAAATAACCAAAAAATATCTTGAGAACGTTCGGAAACCGTTCGGAAAAACAAAGATCAAGTTTATTTTCCCGAGCATTCGGAGAAATAGTCACTTCGTATATATTTTTTTTCTGACCCATCTGTCCATACAGTGATGGTTGGTTTGGGTGGTTAGGTCTGTTAAATGTGGGAAAAAGTCCTTTTCACTGGACAAGTGTCGCACCCAGTTATTACTGGCCATTGTAACGGAAACCAGAGTAAATTTCGATGTTCTGTTTATCCTTGTCTCTGTAGGAATACGAGAAAAGTAATCTAAAGTATATTGTGTGATAAAGCTTTGTCGATCCTGGTTTGATGACTGGACCAAGCGTCAGGAAAACCACGTCAAGTCTGGTCAATTGATTACAATACAAATATAAAGGGGGGGGGGGGGTTATTTATAGTAACATAACAACAGTAGCTCGATTAATAGAAAGAGCACTCGAGTCATATATATAAAAACCGACCGATTTTGAATCCGGGTATAGCCAGGTTGTATTTTTTTCTGGCCCATCTGTCCATACACAGTGATGGTTGGATTGGGTGGTTGGGTCAGTTAGATCTGGAAAAAAGTCCTTTGCGCCGAACAAGTGTCGCACCCAGTTATTACTGGTCACTGTAACAGAAACCAGAGGACATTTCGATGTTCTGTTAGCCCCTGTCTCTGTGGGAATACGAGAAAAGTAATCTAAACTATATTGTGTGATAAAGCTTTATCGATCTTGGTTTCTAGGAGCTGATGTTACCAACATGAATTAGAATTACTCGTGGCATCCCTTTGTGTACACTAGCAACCATTGAATTTCATCAGATTACCGCATTTGATGCTCTCCTGATTAATTGTATTGCCCGCTTTATTAGTTTTAGGGCAATGAAACACGGGTGAATGACGACATTGTGTTCACACCGTTTCGTTATCTCTACTCCAACGCTTGTAAAATGACAGGCAGGGTAAATCATTCTCACGGCACTAAAGTTATTTTCGTTAATGAAAAATACGTGGTTTGTACACATTTATTGATTTTATATGGCTTCTTTTCCTCTCTGCTTTCTGATATGACCCTCGTATCCAGCATAAACCGGTATTGTTTTTAGATAAAGTTTTTTATTTTTATTTTTATTTTTAAAAAAATATATTCTCTTCAAGATTCTGATTTTTTAACAATATATTTCATTAAGAAGATTTTTATTAATATTTTGCTGGTTTTATCATCCATATGATACTTGTATAATAATAATAATAATAATAATAATAATAATAATAATAATAATAATAATAATAATAATAATAATAATAAATAATAATAATATAATAATAATAATAATAATAATAATAATAATAATAATAATATAATAATAATAATAATAATAATAATGATAATAATGATAATAATGATAATAATAATAATAATAATAATAATAATAATAATAATAATAATAATGAATAATAATAATAATGATAATAATAATAATAATGATATAATAATAATAATATAATAATAATAATAATAATAATAATAATAATAATAATAATAATAATAATAATAATAATAATAATAATAATAATAAAATAATAATAATAATAATAAAATATAATAATAATAATAATAATAAATAATAAAAATAATAATAATAATAATAATAATAATAAATACACACCAACAACACAACAATAATAATAATAATAATAATAATAATAATAATAATAATAATAATAATAAAATAATAATAATATAATAATAATAATAATAATAATAATAATAATAATAATAATAATAATAATAATAATAATAATAATAGATGACTTTTGTGTAGCGCATTTCCAAAAGTATATAACCCTCAATGCGTATGTCAATTAACTCTTTCATGAGCATTTTTTTAAAATGTTCTGGATTACGATGGACAGTCTGTGGTTTATAAATGGAGACAACGTTCAAGAAAAAGAAATGATTTGAAACCTGCACGCATCAATGCGTATTCCTATGTCATGATAGCTGTGCCATTTTATCAGAAGCCGTATTGGTGACCAGTTGGACCCAAATGGACATGAATGCTGCTGTAGTCTTGAGAGTATTTGACAAGATGAGGGTCATTTTAGTCGATCGAAATTTGAACGCCGAGTTTTTTGGCCAAAATTTTAAACACCTGTTTAAAAAAAAAATTAAAAAAGAGATCGGCAGAATGATGAACACCCTTTCCTTCTTACGGAGATTTCGGATCAAAGAATGTTTGGTCCTCTCATCACTTACGATATAAACATATGTCATGGTCGCACACTATTATTGCGGTGTATAAAGGATAGTCTGTGTCCTGCTGTCGTTTTAAAGCCTTTCAATCTCGAGACTAATTTTCATTCCAACATTAATTTCTTGCATTCTTAAACATTGATTTTTCTTCACTCGTAACAGCAACTGGACATCGACAGTAATACTCAGTCTGGCTGAGTCGGCTTAATTTAATGAAAAAAAGGAGAAGACTCAGGCTTCATTTAAGCTATTACTATTCTCATTTATTTCTTTATAGAGTTTTTGTTTTCGATACAGGGACCATTGTGTTGAAAGCATTGGCCGCCATTTTAAAGAAATATGTACGTTAATCAACGGACTGAACCGTGTAAAATGTCAAAAATTAACTCCCTTAGTCTTTACCGCATACTTTCTATAATAGTGTGGTGTGTTCCCGGGATGTCACTATTGTGGATCGCCATATAATTCATGCATATCTGACGGGCCCATCAAGACACCCGCTTACTGCTGGTCTAACGGGATAGCCTCCTGACGGTCCACTGGCGGACTTATTTTGCCACTGAGAGATCCACTTGAGCACCCCCACCACGACATGGCGGTGATCCATTAGGGGTATCTCTCTCTAAGAGAAAGCGATAAGATAAAAATGTCTTGTTTGAGTAAAGCTGAAAACCACTTGAAATGGGTTAATCGTGCTTTGTCACGATGGTCAATATGCATAGCTTTGTCGTTTAATACGATCAGTGCACATGTGCTAATCGACTTTAATATAATATGACAAACAGTCCGTTGTTACACAGATGGTCACCTTATGAGATTAACAAAACCGACTTAACCAACGAGGCATGGGAAGACCAGCAACGAACATCGTCCGATGCTGATTTATTCCACTATTTTCCCAATAATTGGCAACTCTGTTACAACTGGTCTAAAAATAATGAACCATGAGCATTCGTGAATCTAGCTTAGTTCACTCAACAGTATATTATTACCATGCCCGAGTTTGCGTCTTTATGTTCCAATAACCTTTACTCTTTATTTGTTTTGTTTTGTTTTTGTTTTTGAGACAATGTTTGCTCCAAATAATTTAAGTCCTTTGACGAACGCCAGCCAACTCCGATAACAAACTCCAGCCAAGACTTGCTCCACCTACTCCTCCCTCGCACACTACAGTTAAGTAAGGCAAGGTCCATTGTTCGTGCCAAGCACTGTTCTTGGAATAATGTTATATTTAGCACTACCAATGGTAAACTTATCGCAAACATAACAATTCGTGTTTTACTGCTTTTCATGTGAATATCCGTGTCAACACTACTGATTTTTACGTCACTTTATGTTTTATACTTGGTACAAACTTCCAGTTTAAGGTCATTACTAACACATTTTAAGTCATTAAAAAATGGCATAACATCCCGCTCTATCATTTGATTTCCTCTTTCCTCTTCATATAAATCGGTTAATTTTCTAAATAATAAAATAACTAAATAAATAATAAATAATGAATTTATATAGCGCCTTAACATCCACGTTAATCGTGCTCTACGGCGCTTTACATAATTTAAAAAAAAGAATTTAAGAAAAAGAAATAAAACAAACGAAAAAAAGAAACCAGAACAAAAAAAAATATTATACTTTACTGACAGTCTGCAGTGCATCATTAACTTCTTAATATTGCTAAAAACTTAGATGCCCGCAGGTAGGAGGGGTCTCGGTAGCTCACTATTTGAGTACTAGAAAAAGAGTGAAGGAGGAGACTGTCGACATTAGATGGAAGAATATTAAAAATTTGATTCTTCGACTGCTCGATTTGTATTTTTTTTAAAAGTTCTGTTGGTATTGATTTATTTCTTCTCCCTTTGATAAAAAATATCTTGGTGGTTTAGCAATTAAAAAAAAAAAAAATCATTTTTGATACTTATTTGTCGAAATAAGAAACTATCATTATCATCTATATAGAATCTTAACCTTGTTCTTGAAGTCAGACATTTATTAATGTCTTGAATGTAAATTTGGAAAAAACAAAACAATACAGACCTAAATCTGATCTTTCAGGTACTCCTAGTTATATTTTTTTTTGACCCGGTTCTATTTACTACTGCAGTTTGGGTCCTATTCAAACGAAACCATTAAATTATATAATGGACTAAACTTATAAAATTCCACAGTTTGATTAACATTCTCTCCTGGGCTACTTTATCAAACGCTACAGAAAAATCAAGTAGTTTAAGTCAATTAAGCCTGTCATTGCTATTTGATGACCATAACCTCTACATAATCCAAATCTATGTGTTTTGTGGGTCTTTATCTTTTAAATATGATTAATTTTTTCAATGATTTTAATGGATCGAATAATAATTGTTTGAGGAATTTGGATCGAGTTCATTTTTAATATGCGTAAGTCAATCTGCATTAACAGATACGGTAGGTAACGGGTTCACCCATAATAATAATACATAAGCATGAGATGTTTACTATTTTAACTTATGGCACCATGGCATTAAAGATCAAGCTGCGTGGAGAGAGTTAACTACGCAAATCCCCGAGATTAAACCAGATTATCCCTATAGCCCCGTTGTCTGAGACCAAAACAACTCCATTGATATGGTACACACAACACGACGTGCAATTAATTTATTGCGCTCCCCGTTTGATAAATCCAATGACCCATGTCGTGTGGTTTTTTGTTGTTTCTTCAAACCATGTAAGGAATGCGTCAGCTTACGAAAAGTTTGTTTATATATCTGAACACGTGGCTCAAATTACTCCATATCTTTGATTTCATGTTTTTTGTTGTATTTATTTTTTTTTCTCCTCCGATACCTCAATTAAGTATGTGGAATGTATTGTAATGCAACGTGTAATTTTATGTCCTTTATTTGGGTGCGTCTTTCTTAATTAATGAGCATAGAAAATCTTTGTTTTGAATCCAGTTACGGAAAACCGCGGGTGTCAATTTTTTGTATGTTTGTTTTTATTATTATTATTATTTATTATGCTACTTGCAGCACTCGCGCGTACACACACTTCTATACGACGGAACAAAACACAACTAA
>NC_088362.1:52060138-52062638 GCF_034508935.2 Berghia stephanieae
AAAAGTATGTAATTGTTTAATTATTAATTATAAATCACACACACACACACGCCTACACACATACACACACACACACACCTACACACACACACACACACACACACGTCTGCAACATATTACAAGCGCTCAAATTATTTTCTTTTTAAAATCAAGAAGTCACAGAATTGTAGAAATAAAACAAGTGGTTTAAATACGCTGTAGAGTATACGTTTCAACACAATTATGGTTTATGTACAATTCGATTTTGATAAATACATATCTACCTATCTAGCTGTCATTTTTTTTTTTTTAAATAATAAATAAAAAGAACGCAATTAGAAACACAAAGGGCGGTGAGTGACGCCATTGAGTACATTAAAAAAAAAAAATTCAATACGTATAAGCCTGAAACGATTTTAAAATCAATAGTAGATATAGAGTAACTTCGTTGTTGATAGAACTGTATTAAAAACCCTTCGTGCGTGATGTGCTTGTTTTCATGCCTCTATATTAGATAAAGAGCCATACTGCTGTGCTTTTAATAAACACCTATTCAAAATTTTGGACAAAATACTCGTCCTTCAAATATCGCTCAATTAAAATGACCCTAATCTTGTTAAAAACTCTCAAACCCGAGACCTCCGTGACTTCCGCGAAGTCCCAGGTTTGATAGTTGTGGATCATTTTAATCGATCGATTTTTGAAGGACGATTTGACTGGCCAAACTTTGAAATACGTGATTTATTTATTTTCCATAGTACGGCACCGTTTGATCCAACAATGGCGTTTACTCATCAAGGATGCGTGAAGTTCGATTAGACATTTCGTTGTTTATATAATTCATCAACACAGGGCTAGAGCCTTGTTTAACAGTTTGGTTTTGAATTGAATTGCTTGACTCGCATTGCCGAATTGATGTACGGATTAAAATAAAAATATTATTAGAATTAAATAGATTCTTGACAGTTGATTGGATTCACGACTTTCAAAATAATGGATAATGTATCTTTGACTCCGAAATGATTCAAGGGATGCAGTTGGTGAGGATTCATCTTTTTATATATATATTTTTTCCCTTTTTATCTTTTACAAAAAAAAAAAAAGATCTTTTTTATAGCGCAATATTCACTTAACGTGTTCAAAGCGCTTTACAAGGGGTCCCTGTCCAACAGCAATATTTAACATTTAGAATGGGATATAACGCCTGGCGATATTACAATTTTGTTTTCGAACAGGGACAATGGATAACGGCCAGGTACTTATTTTATACCTGAGTACGGTGAGAGAATGTGAGTAAAGAGCCTTTCCAAGGATTCAACTATGTGCCGAGCGAGGCTCGAGCCCAGAACCTTCCGATCCGAAAGCGAGTGTCTTACCACTAGACCACATAGCCCCACTTCTTTTTTATTTTTTCCTTTTTATCTTTTTCTGATCGACGTGTGCTTATGTTCATGTATGGTATCCCACATCGCTACTGTCCCATTGTGTTGTATTGGAAATACTCTTGAACCAACGGAAAATATTGTCCATCACAACAATGTTTAACCCTCTCCTTACCAACCATTGGAAAATCATCACATTCGTTACGATCCAACCAGCACTTTTATCATTTAGATTGTAAATCACACAATTTAAAGAAAATGTTTTATTTTAGCTATAAAAACTTGTTGTGGAGTTCATTTTGCTGATCAATATTATACATAGGATGTAGTTGTTGCTTTTCTATTTTATAAGTAAAAAATAATTTTGTGTTGGGTGGGTGTGACATTTTGGGGGAAATTCTGAAAATAAAGCCCATGAAAGCGTTCGGTTACCAGACCTGCAAACATTTCCCCGTTGATCCTGATCATATTATTATGCAACCAACGTATACTTTTGCAGGTCGGACAACACACATTATTATGGGCTCATATTATTTATATTGGGAAAAAAACTCTCAAACTAACAAATAATAATATTGTCCATTATAACAATGTAAAATCATATTTGTGTTCGGTTATCTGACGTGCTAGTTATACGTGCACGCCGTATGTGACCCATTACCTCATATGTATTGTGTGAACTGGATGCTGAAAAATTCAGTTTCAGTCAGAAATAGGTATATTAATTATGTTATTTTATGCCCCTTTGAGTTAAATGAATATAGATTTTTGTTTAACTGCAGTGAAAATTTCAGTTTCAGTCAGAAATATGCATTTTGATTATGTTATTTTATGCCTCTGAGCTAAATAAATATAGATTTTTGTTTAACTACAGAGAACTGAATTTTCGTTTTTCTGTTCATTTTAGATTTAGATTCGCATATTTTTTGGCATTTGCTCTACCTCGACATTCTACAATAAATAAGCGGGGTTCCACAATATTACTGGACTCGTCTATCTTATATGGACTACTACAAGATTGCGATAATGATTACCCATTTTATATATTGACCGTATATAATGTACACGTTGATGTCTACTTATTGATGCCATGAGTTTAAGTGAACTACTCACAACATCCGCCAGCCAAAAAAAATAAC
>NC_088362.1:52067638-52070138 GCF_034508935.2 Berghia stephanieae
AATAATAATAATAATAATAATAATAATAATAATAATATAATAATAATAAGAATGATGATAATAATAATAATAATAATAATAATAATAATAATAATAATAATAATATATAATAATAATAATAATAAATAATAATAATAATAATAATAATAATAATAATAATAATAATAATATATAATAATATATAATATATAATATAATAATAATAATAATAATATATATAAATATAATATATAATAATAATAATAATAATAATAATAATAATAATAATAATAATAATAATAATAATAATAATAATAATAATAATAATAATAATAATAATATCCACTCATCCATCTATCTATTTATTGTTCTATTGATATTATACCTATCTATCTTTGTTATCTTTTGTGTTTTGTTTTCTGGCATTGAATGAACGGCCTGGAGTGGCCACTTGTGGCCGGTTTTTCGGTGTTATCAATATCAATTATCAAGGATTTTCCTGCCACTTCACCATTACCACTAACCGCTTATATGCGTCCGTTCATTTCATTCATCCAACCAACTCGGCAGGGGGCATCTCACTGCTGTCGTCCGAGGTTAATCTGCCCAGAGTGTCTTGTTTGTGGCAACATAGAATTAAGACCCAATCGCGATGGGAAAATAATAATAAGCGTAATAATAATATAATATAAGTTTTGAGTGACAGATTTAGGCTTCCGTGTATCTTGTGTTTGGAAAAAATGAGATTTTAGCCTAATGCTGAGCTGCAGTTAGGGATTATGAGTTATGAGATAGATAGTAAAATGCTGAGACCAGCTCATTTGTTGTTGAACTCTCTCACTCTGTGCGGCTATATGGTCTTGTGGTATGACACTCGCCTGCAGTCTGGAAGGTCCGAGTCCCGCTCTGGGCGGGTGCATAGTTGAATCCTTGGAAAAGGTTCTTTACTCAATTCTCTCACCGTATTCAGGTGTAAACATTAAATGAGTACCTGGCCGTTAACAGCGTTGTCTATGTCGAAAAAAAATATTTGAAACAGCGCCTAGATTCTTTTGATTATGTAAAAATGATGTATGCTTATCTATGTATACCCATTCACCTCAACTTACTATTCTCAACTCTCTCTCTCCCCATCTCTCTCTCTCTCTCTCTCTCTCTCTCTCTCTCTCTCTCTCTCTCTCTCTCTCTCTCTCTCTCTCTCTCTCCCTCTCCCTCTCAAATGGCGTCTGTTCTTTTCCATATTTTTACATTTCAATATCTATTTCACTTTAGAATTCATTTCAATCGCGGGGAATTTTCCATGTCATTTTTTTGACCTTAGTACGTGTCTTAAAACCAATTCCATCAAAAACAAAAACAAACAAAAGGCACTCCGAAGAAGTCATCATCTTCGCATTTTTCAAATTGCGACACAACAGCAGATGTGTGTGTGTATGTGTGTGTGTCTGTGTGTGTGTGTGTGTGTGTGTGTGTGTATTTGTGTGCGTGTCTGTGTATGTGTGATAAGTAAGGAACGGTCAAAGAACGCAGAAGACAAGACAGACGATACATTAGTGAGGGAGAGAGACGAGTCAGAAGTTAATTATTGATACTCCTTTGGGTAACGAGGGAAAGAAAGGGGATTTTTGTATTGCCTCAAGAATATAATAATACCTACCTATCTGCTAATGATAGACGTCATTACATTGTAACTAACTCAAGACCAAGAATCTAGTTATTTAGTCTGTTGTTCTTGACCTGTTTGGTCATTACACAGTCTTTTGTATTTACTTGGAATCCTCGTGTCTATATTCATGCTATATATTCTGTCGTACACTGAAAAAAAACCCCCAAAACAAACAAACAAACAAAAAATCTATTTGAAATATTGGACAGAAAACTTGTCCCTCAATCGATTAAAATGAACCTCAAACGGAAGTCCCAGGCTTGAGAGATTTTTGTCGAGATGATGATAATTTTAATCTCTTGATATTCGAAGGACGAGTTTTCTAGCCTAATTTTTAACCTACGTGTTTTTGTTGTTGTTTTTTCCTTAGACTACGACAGGGTTAATGATAATGTTACTGTTATAATTTGTGACCAAACGTCGCAATCTGGTATCATTTATCATTTATTTTACTCGTGGAAAAGTGAATTTATTTATGAAATGATGAGAAAAAATGACATTTCAATTTATTTATTTACTTTATTTGATTTATTTATTTATTTATTTATTTATTTATTTATTTATTTATTTATTTATTTATTTACTTTGCTATTAAATAATTATTTGGCTGCAAATGTAATTCCCAACCTCTGATTCAAACTCGGCATGATGCCACTATGAGGCGATGGGTCACATTAATAATTTGTGTCGTGGTGTATTTCATGTTTCAATTAATCTTATCTAAACTGGCCCGTTATAACGAATAATTGAGTGTATTTGGACGTAAAGTGTGGGAATGTGTGTACAATAATGCCACAGTCGTGTTGGTTTGAATGTGTTTATGTATCTAGATTATTTAATTCATGATTTGTACGT
>NC_088362.1:52075138-52082638 GCF_034508935.2 Berghia stephanieae
TTTGTCGGAAAATAAAATTGTATAATCGCCTAACAGGTGTCATGCAGCGTTCTATATGTTAAGTGTTGCTGTTGGCTAGGGACGCCTTGTAAAGCGCTTTGATCACATTTACCGGATATTGTTCTGGATAAATGCTCATGGTTTTTTGTTTTGTTTTGTTTTGTTTTTAAATATCGACAAAGCCGAACCCTGGCGTAAAAGGGGTAATGATGAGGAGTGATTCAGTCGTAGTTTATCGGTGTTCGAATCAGCTTGCTTTGTTTGCCTCTTCAATTGGAGTAGAGTGCTTTCGGGTTTGTATGCGGTTTTTTGTTTGTTTTGTTTTCTTTTTTAACGCTATTATCGTTGGATTTTTTCCCCATAGCATCTTTCGATCTTGAATAGATCTTGAATTGTGATTGCTTTCCTGGAACGAAGTAAAAAAAAAAAAGACAAACTTGATTTCAATTCTCAAAAGCTGTTCATGATTATTTTTATTTTTATTTTCAATTGAACGCAGTTTTTTTTTAAAGTAAAAAAAAAGAAAAAGAAAGGAAATAAAAGATGTCTACAATGACATTTGAATGGTGAAAATGAATTCATAAACGTAGTGATCCGTATCGAAATAAAACACATTTATTTATTGCTCCAATGATCCGTGACGATATTCATGTATTTGGAAATAAAACGAAAATATTTATATGAAAAAAAAAACGTGAAAGAAATTTGACACAAATGTAAATGAAAACACACACAAAGAAAAAAAAAGATGTAACAAAATATTCTTTAGGCCTCAAGGGAAACTTGGTTTCATCGTATTGTGCGGCTATGTGGTCTTGTGGTATGACACTCGCTTTCGGATCCGAAGGTCCTGGGTTCGAGCCTCGCTCGGCGCATAGTTGAGTCCTTGTAAAAGGCTCTTTACTCACATTCTCTCATCGTACTCAGGTGTAAAATGAGTACGTGACCGATAACATCGTTGTCTCTGTCCGAAAAAAATTATAATCTCGCCTAACTGGCGGCATGTCTCGTTCTGCATGTTAAGTGTTACTGTTGGCCAGGAACCCCTTATGCTTTGGGACGCTTTGAGCACGTTTATTGGACATTGCACCATATAAAAGCTCAAAAAAGCTCAATCGTAGTCTTTGTAAACTCATAGCCCGACACTGACCAAAGAATTACGTCAAAAGACAAGTCCCCAGCCACAAAAGAAAATAAGTCGTCAGTTGTATTCAATTGTTCAACTAATGGAATCAATTGTTTCCTTGAGCACAAGTAACGACAGCTCACTAGGCCGTGCATGCACTAATCTATAAATGACGTCAAAAGACGAGTCCTAGTGTCGGGCTGTAAGTTTTGAAGGCTACGATTTTATCCAGGGAGTAAGTATTTGAAGGCCAGGCTTTTGTCCTGGCTGTAAGAGTTATTGAAGGCTGCGCTTTTATCCAGGCTGTAAGTTAATAATAGCTACGCTTTTATCCAGGCTAGTTTTTGAAGGCTACGCTTTTATTCAGGCTGTAATTTAACGAAGGCCATGCTTTTATCCCTTCACATTTCCAGTATGACACTGATCTGATAAATAGATATAGTACTGAGCCACGTGTACATATATGCAAGTCTGACATCCGAACCCACTTATGGGCCTAGTTTTACATTGTTGTAATGGACAATATTTTGCGTCATTTTTTGTTTGTTTGATATATCTATGACAACAATGAGCCCAAAAGGAATTAGGTTATCAGACCTGATAATAAGTGCACGTCGGCTCTGAGTCATGATGAATCATTTGAATTTGAATAATCTTCACTTCCCTTCAAAATATGTACAATTTCCTCTCTCTTATTACAGTTTTCCTTTATAGTTTACTATAATGGGATCCCAGTGACTGTCGCGAGAAACGGACCATAACTAAACATTGCACGCTATCCCCTAAAGAGGACGCTTTTTTTTTCGCAGTTTACCAACTCAATCTTTACCATGGAAAACATATTATAAAATTCTTTGTCTTCCTATTCAAAGACAGAAGACCAAACACACACACACACACACACATGCACACACACACACACACACACACACACACGCAAGGAAAAAGAATGGATTAACTATTTTTTATTCTATTGATTTCTTTTGTTCACATTTTTTCGACCCAATTAGATTTCATTGTTATTGTTATTAGTAGACGGAAAACTACTGAAGCGTGACACAATAATAGTACATACCCTAATACATTATTTTATTTTTATCATCATCGCTTATGTGATCATAATATTAAATAATATTGTTGAAATCTATATTCGGTGGTTACATTTACTAAGTAATCTGAGATCATTAAATTTTATGACTAAGCCTTTGTTATGCAACAATAATCGGAAGCAGTGACCGGGATTTGGAGCGATAGACTGAAATCAATATATTATACTAAATAAACGTTAAAAAAAGAAAAGAAAAAAGCAAAGACAAAAACAAAACAAAGACGATAGAAAAAAAAAAACAAAAAAAAAACAACAAAAAAAAAAACCCAACACCCCTCCCCCTCCTCCCTAAAAATAACAAACTAAAACATCACTAAAGAGCAAGCAGACAAACAAGCAAAAACACCAAAAAACAAAAAAAAAAAACAAAAAACAAAACAGAAACACAACAACACAACAACAAACAAACAAAAATAATTACCAAATACACAAAAAAAAAATCCATCAAACAAATAAACGATAAAACAAATAAAACCAAAAGGAAAAACAAAGGAAAAATTATAAATACATTTAAAAAACAAAAAACAAAGCAACAGTAACTATCAATAAGCGGTATTCTGGTCTTAAAGCTTAATTATGATAATTATTATAGAAAGAAATCGATTATGGTGGCTAATCGAAAGAAATCGATTCTGGTGGCGAAGAGAGTGAGTTAAATTGAATTAAGGTTTGCTCTCGGAACGGCCATCGTTTGCATTTTACTTTTTATAATTTTTTTAAAACCTTAAGTCTTTTACTTTTAGCACTGCATAATTTTTTTTTCTCGACAAGGTCCTTTTGCTGTACTGTTATTTTAGTAGTCCTTCAGAGGGCCATAAGGCCCGTGGAGCCGGAGTTTATACTGGTTTATTTAGCGTGAAACAGACGATAACAATGTCTTGCTACTCTTTCGACAGCTTGTCTATCGCAGAATACCTCCCCCCCCCCCCCCCCCCCCCCCCAGATCTAAAAGACCTAGCTATCCAATCACTGCTAGGTGGACAAGGGGGGGGGGGAGCAAATCTCAATTCCCCCCCCCCCCCCCCGGGATCGACCTGCATTCCATTGCGTGCGAAGTGAGTGATCTACCAATTGAGCTAACGGGATCCCCTCCATGTAGTTTTCTGCCATTATCTTTGGATGGGACCACAGACTAGGGCTCTCTCTCTCTCTCTCTCTCTCTCTCTCTCTCTCTCTCTCTCTCGTCTTTGGATGGGACCTCCCGTCTCTCTCTCTCTCTCTCTCTCTCTCTCTCTCTCTCTCTCTGTGTGTGTGTATGTGTGTGTGCGTGTGTATGTGTGTTATTTCTGCTCGTTTTGTTTGTTGTTTCACCGTCCCATACAACTTACAGACGATCATAATTTCCACATGTCAAAACCAATACCTGCTCCCGCTATGTATGAACTATTTATGAATTGTCTTCTTCTTCTTCTTCTTCTTTTTTTTTTTTTTCTTTCGAAATGAATAGCGTGAGATCGAACTGAAATCAGGATAACTTGCCGTTTCAAGTTTTTGCATGCCGAAACAGGCCAAAGAAAAGACAGTGTCAGCGAATGGCCTTGTCCTGGCGCTAATCCGATACGGATGGCTACCCCTGGCCACTATGACATGGGATTAAAGTCTATAAGTATTAATAATTCTTTGTTGTCGGTACCACTGTCTGTTACTATAACGGGTATGTCTATTATTATGTAGGTTGTACATGCTACTGTTTATAGTTTATGATGCCATCACAACCCCTGACTTAAGCTGTCAGGGATCGATCGAGGGGAAGATAATGATATATATTATTTACTATGAACCTATATCTTTTTGAGGTCCAGTAGGATTAAAGGTTCTTCTCCTGCTTACTTCTCGGGCGATTGTATTTTGTGTATCAGGTGATAAACTCTAGAGCTACTACGGGAGACGAACGATAAAGAAAGGAAAAATAAAGAGATAGATAGATAGATATAATGCATGTATATGAGAAAAAAAAAAGAAAGAAAGAGAGAGAGAGAGAGAGAGAGAGAGAGAGAGAAGGAGAGAGAGAGAGAGAGAGAGAGAGGGAGAGATGTGTGTGTGTGTGTGCGGCTATGTGGTCTAGTGGTATGACACTCGCTTTCGGATCGGAAGGTCCTGGGTTCGAGCCTCGCTCGGCGCATAGTTGAGTCCTTGGAAAAGACTCTTTACTCACATTTTCTCACCGTACTCAGGTGTAAAATGAGTACCTGGCCGTTAACAGCGTTGTCTTTGTCCGAAAATTGTAATATCGCCTAACAGGCTTCATGTCTCGTCCTACATGTTAAATGTTGCTGTTGACCAGGGACCCCTTGTAAAGCGCATTGAGCACGTTAAGTGGATATTGCTCTATATAAATGCTCAATTTAAAAGAGATGTGTGTGTGTGAGAGAGAGAGAGAGAGAGAGAGAGAGAGAGAGAGAGAGAGAGAGAGTGGGGGATTGTGTCTGTTGGCGCAATTAATTAACTTTTTCTGGACAAAAAAATGAGCTTTTATATAGCGCAATATCCACTAAACGTGCTCAAAGCGCTGTACAAGGGGTCCCTGGCCAACAGCAACACTTAACGGGACACGACGCCTGTTAGGCGATATTATATTTTTTTCGGACAGAAAAAACGCTGTTAACGGCCAGGAACTCATTTTACACCTGAGTCGGTGAGAGAATGTGAGTAAAGAGCCGTTTCCAAGGACTCAACTATGCGCCGAGCGAGGCTCGAACCCATGACCTTCCGATCCGAAAGTGAATGTCATTTCACAAGACCATTTCACATAGCCTCACAAAGTCAAAACTGTTACTGGCCAAGTGGTCATTTTAAACAAGAGTATAGGGGGGGGGGGGTATAAAAATATAAAAACCTTTTCCAAGGACTCCACGTTGCATCGCTCATAGCATGTCTCGAACCTTCGACATTCAAGTCACAAGCTGTGTGACATAGCACGAGACCACAAAGCCGAAATGAGTGTCCTCATAGATCATAGTCTTTGTTAATGCACTGCCACTCTGGTTATAATGTTATTTTATTATATATGTGGAAAATTTGACTAATGAGGAACTGTGAAAAGAAATGACACAGATAATTGGTGAGGCAGCCGAGGCGTCCCTATCGGATGATTAGGAAGCGAAAGGCCTTAAGTCAGTTAAGTCGTGTGGCAAATTGGAATTTTTGTAACACCAAGGCTCCGAAACCACTGTACCAATCGTCATGAAATTTTGTACAGTGTTTACAATTGACATGAATTGGTTTTCTCGAAAAACCGAATTTGTCTCGTCAAATCCCATCGAAAACAGACGCCGTCATTTTAAACACGTGGTTTGTGTTTCAACCTTCCGATTAGCGAGTATGACGATGAGGTGGGATTTTTGCATTGAATCGATACCAGGTAGTGGTTCCTCTCATTATTTCGAATACAATCAATTTCTTTTTTTAAATGATTTTCCGTTTTCCGCTTTTAAAGTTGGGGAAAGAATTCTACGATAAGTGAGCGAAATACACAAGACGTTTAAATGCAAAAAAATATCTATTCGTGCCCAAAATGAAATCTCCGTTGAGTTCTCTTACAAAGTAGAAAATTGTATTGTCTATAAAGACAATAAAAATTGAGTTCAAATTTTCTCGAGCACTTGAATCATAATTTTAAGTTGATCGACTTATCATCATTGAACGGACAGATATGCTTGTAATTTATAACTCAAGAGATAACGAACCCATTAGCTTCAAAGCAGAACAAACCATGTAGTGCCGGATAGGATCTTGTCACTATTTTAATTTGAGAAGGGGGGGGGGGGGGGACTGAGACAAGGTAACAACGCTGATACCAGAGTTAGCTACCAGTGTCATTGTCATCTCTCTTCTTCCCCCCCCCCCCCCCCCCCCCCCCCCCCCCCCCCCCCCCCCCCCCCCCTCATTTATGTATTTTCTTCAAGACAAAACACACAGTGTATCGCTCCGAAACGACAACGATAATGATATAATTTTCTGGAGTAATGAAGTTCCTTTGCAATTAATTGTCTCCAGTGTGTTCTTGGCCAACGCCCTTTACCAGACCTCCCTAGAACTGCGAAAAATTCGTAGAATTAAGAATTTTCGGCTTCAGCCACAGAGCAGCATACGCCTCTTTGACAATAAATCTTGTTGAAAATGAACGTTTAGTTCTTTAGAGGACTTTGGAGCGTTTTTTGGATCACGGTGAGGATAAATTATAATTTGTAAAGCTATTTATAATGACTTTTTCTTTTGTTCCTTGGAAACGAAGAATTGTTAACATTTCAATTAGGCAGCTCTGCCTTTACCCACGTGTCTGCCTTTACTCGCAGACATCGAATTCGTATTGAAGACAATTCCCTTAGCAGATACAGACGGAGTTAAATTTTCTTCCATACTGTCACCATATCTTTCACCAAGAGACCAGCTACAGCGATGGGACTCTTGGCTTCTTTGAATTCCGAGTAGCACCACGGTTACTGCTCTCTTGGTGAAAACCATTAGATCAGCGGTCATATCTAGATTACTTAACCCTTTCCTTACCAACGATAAGAAAATCGTCACATCGTTACGATACAACCAACAGTTTTCTCATTCTAATTTATCTTGTACATAACAAAATTTAAAGAAATGCTTTGATTTCATCTACAATTACTAAACACTGTGTTGTAGACATCATTTTGCTGAACAACATCCTGTACAGAATGCACTTGTTACTTTTTTCTTTTATTTGGAATAGTCTATTTTTGTGTTTGGTGGGTGTGAATTTTCGGGGAAAATTCTAAAAGTGGCTGGTAAGGAGAGAGGTAAGATCAAAATTTTGATTTAATAGTAATTTAATCTCAACGTTAAATGGACATGAGGATCGACTGATTGTCCAGACACCAAAGTACACAATGTTAATATTATGCTGACCACAGACCTTAATTTACTTGATCCAAGCAAACATCCGAACTCATTGTCCCCGTCAATTGACAGGCGCCCATGAAATACATACTCTCAACCGTTCTAATTTAGACCCACATGATAACCTTTAACCTCTCAGCCAAATATGTAACCGTTGATCACATTGATACACATTGTTTCGAGTTATATAGTATATTATAAAGTCATTGTTTGCTCTACCCCTTGCACTGCTTCAACTCCGACTGTTAATACATTCGTTACTCATTCATTTTTTTTTTTCTGACAGCTACAGCTTGTGTTTTACTGTCAAGTCACTAACCTTCGGATCGGAAGGTCATAGGTTCGAGTTGCGCTCTGGGCGGAGCATAGTTGAGTCCTTGAACAAAGGCTCTTTACT
>NC_088362.1:52087638-52095138 GCF_034508935.2 Berghia stephanieae
CGATCTATCGACCCAAAACCTTACATGACTCGGTCCTCTGCAAACACAATCAATAGTGCTGACGATTGCGTGTATAATTTGTGTATTACATTTGGCAGCAGTAGGTAGACAGCCGTTAATGGGAGGGAAGCTGTTCAATCATGCATGTCGGTATTTGGGGTGATCGAATCCTTTTTATGAGTTCTTTGTAGTGTGTCGGCTTTTATATTATATCGCAGTACGTACTCTAAAAAAAAAAAACGAACAAAAAACAACAACAAAAACAAGAAAAAACAACCCCCCCCCCCCAAAAAAAAAAAAAAAAAAAAAAAAATTAAAAAAAAATAAAACACGTATTTAAAATTTTGGTCAGAAAACTTGTTCTTCAAATATCGATAGATTAAAATGATCATCTCCGCAAAAACTCTAACCTGGGACTTCGCGAAGATTTCTGGCCAAAATATTAAATGTGTGTTTTATGTTGTTTTTTTTTCACAGTACGCCACTTTAAGCTGTAGACCATGGCATCAGTTATGGGCAGGTTTGGCCAAAGGAAAGAAAATAAATCAATCTGATGTTGGGGAAAGGGGAAATAGGAAAGGGGAGGGAGATGAGTACCTACTAATCGAGTTTTCTCACGTTTCACTTTTTAATCCGTTAGAGACAAAGCACGGTTTTATTTTAACCTGTTATCACATCTTACTGTTTTTACATAAATTGCAGTTACAGGCGAAATGACTCCTGGGTCGAAATCTATCTACTTTAATCGAAATAAAACCTGCGTTTATAAAAATTAAAAGAAAAAAAATACTTTCAGGGCAAAGTGGTTTTACGGAATTTGATCTTTCCCTGTTTCCGGTTACGGCCGTTCAGTACATGAAACGCTTACTCGTGAAGAATTCATTAAATCATAATACTTTCGGGTAATCTTTGTGGTGAAATTGTAGAACCAATGATTTGTAAGCAGATCTAAGATTCGATCCCCAGTTGAGGCAGTCTGACTTTTGGATATGATAATGTTTCACGTTTTCTTTTCTTCTTCTCCCTCTATTTGGCATGGTTTCATGCCTGGCACACGTTTCATGCAGATCCTTTGACATATTAATGACACACCATCACCTCACCTCACCTCATTCTTGTGATCGAGGCTGTTGAAAAGGAGAAACGAGAGCAAACTTTTCAGTCAGGGCCCTTCAGCCAGATCTGTCCTCGGTTTTTCTCATTAGTGTTTGGCTGACCATCCTTATGTATTCCTTTACATACAACAATGCCGGCTTCCAAATTATTAAATTTTTTAACATGTCTGTGGTTTAAGTCCTCCTTCAGAGCCACCAGGCCCACGTAGCCGGAGTTTATCCCTGCTTCTGTAGCGCGAAACGCACAATAGCAATCGCTATCTTTTGGATAGGACGATAGTCTATCGCAAAGTACTTTCCGCCAGATCTAACAGACCCAGATACCCAATCACTGCTGGCTGGAAAGGGGGTCAGAAAACAGTTTCGACTGTACCCGGGATCGATTTCCGCCCCTTTGCTTGTGAAGCGAGTGCTCTACCAGCTGAGCTATCGGGACCGCTCGAGGTATAAGTATAAAACTCCAATTCTTTGAGCTCGAACCTCTTCTAAGCATCCTTCCGTTTTGCCCTATGCCCGTATGACAGGCGTTATATCGGAGACAAGTGAAAAACACAGATCCTCTTACCTTCACCTACTGCTAAACAACAATATCCAAGTTCCTTAAAACGCAGTGTGTATGTTGTCCTATAAACATACGAATGGTTTCATACGTTGATCCAATTATAAAAAGGTCATCGAGGATACAGTTAATTGGGACACTGCTTAATTAGAACAATTTTTACTCAACTGTAGCGGCTCCCATTAAAGCAGCTTCGGCTGTATCGTGTTACAAATTAAAGTATCTACGTCACCTACCGCTCAGAAAGACGTGCACATATTAGAAGGTCTGATAACCCAACGCAATTATAGGCTCGTTTTAACATTGTTGTAATGGAAAATATTTTGCGTTCGTTTGAGAGTATTTCCATTCCGTCAATGAGACCATAACAACTTGGGTTATCAGACCTGCAAATAAGTACACGTCGCTCAGCTTCATACATCTACGAGTTCTATTATCTAAGGCAACTTTTTATTGTTTTCAGAGATTTAATTGAACAAGTATGAAAACTTGAAAGTATTTTTTTCTTAACACACACATTTTCAATATAGTAAGGCGAAGTGGCCGAGTCGTTAAGGCGTTGCACTGTGATCCGGAAGGTCTCGGGTTCGAGACATGCTTCAGAGAAACCTAGACAAAATAAATGCCGTGTCCGGAGAACTGCAAAACATTGTCTGTTAAAGTTCCATGCTTCTAATGTGACCTGACTAATTCTGACAACTCGAGTAGCCGAGGCGTAAAATGGGATCAAAACCATTGTTTTTGTTATATGTCCTGTGCCTTAGCTGGTCCTCCTTACCCCCCTCCAACACCCCCTTCGAGTACATTTTTATGTACTCGAGACATTTGTGATCACGTGTATCACGTGTGGAAATTCAAATGGGGAATGGAAAATGCGGCTATATGGTCTAGTGGTATGTCTCTCGCTTTCGGATCGGAAGGTCCTGGGTTCGAGTCTCGCTCGACGCATAGTTGAGTCCTTGGAGAAGGTTCTTTACTCCCATTCTCTCACCGTAATCAGGTGTAAAATGAGTACCTGGCCGATAACAGCGTTGTCTTTGTCCAAAAAAAAGAAAAAAAAAGAATTGTAATATTGCCTAACAGGCGTCATGTCATGTCCCGTCCTACATGTTAAATGTTGCTGTTGGTCAGGGACCCCTTCTAAAGCTCTTTGAGCACGTTTAGTTGATATTGCTCTATATAAAAGCTCAATTTTTTTTTAAAGCAAAGAACAATGATCGTACTTTTCAAGCGGTCTGTCACTCATAAACTACAATAGATTAATGCAAGACACTCTGGCATGCGCGCACATTAATTTGCCTTGAGATTACTTGGAATGTTTTGGATTAAAACATTATGCAGCGAAAACCTCACAGTCAATGCGCCTAGCCCTTATGCCAGATGCAAGTCAAAGATGTAAGAAATCGAAATTATGCTAGAGAGTATAAAAAAACATAGAAATGAGACGGCTATCTCCGTTACAAATATTCAAAGTATAAGAAAAAGTGTCTAAAAATTGATACTTTTTCCACATTTTATCGACCTTTTGAAAAGTTGTGTTACTAAAATTAATTTGTTGACAGGCCCATCGTTTTTTTGGTGATATTTTTCGTTATTCACTCCAGAGAAACGGAAGAAAACTTCATCATTGCAGACTCTTGAGGGATGGAGAGAAAGAGATAGATAGATAGATAGATAGAGAGAGAGAGAGAGAGAGAGATAGAGAGAGAGAGAGAGAGAGAGTATTTTTTATGTGTGAGAGAAAGAGAGAGACAGATAGATAGATAGATAGATAGATAGATAGATAGATAGATAGATAGATAGATAGATAGGGAGATGGATAGATGATAGATAGAGAAAGAGAGAGAGAGAGAGAGAGAGAGAGAGAGAGAGAGAGAGAGAGAGAGAGAGATAGAGAGATACTTTTTATGTGTGAGAGAAAGAGGGAGACAGATAGATAGATAGATAGATAGATAGATAGATAGATAGATAGATAGATAGATATAGATAGAGAGATGGATAGATAGAATATTATTCAGCTTTTTATCTTTCTATTTTCTATTGTCGTAATCTGTAAATTCTCAGTATTCTAAACAAGAATAATAGCATCGTACACTTCACCACTCATGATTTCCGCCTGTAATTTAGATGGGAGAGAGAGAGAGAGAGAGAGAGAGAGAGTGTGTGTGTGTGAGAGAGAGAGAGAGAGAGAGAGAGAGAGAGAGAGAGAGAGAGAGAGAGTCCGGGTAATGATTAATGATTCTTTCAACATTACTGTCTGCCATCGGATAAGATATCATGAGACGACATCAGTACAAAAAAAATAATACTGAAGTGTGTGAAGTACCTGGCACATGATTGTGATCGATATTTCCACTTTCCACTTACGTGCTCAGTGGTCAAACTGAGCGGATTCTTCAGGTTGAAATGATAGGAAATCAATGTCAAACTATCCTTTGTCACGAGTCGGCGTTTCAACGAATCTCTTTGTAATGATTTGTTTCTAGTTCTCTATCCATTTATCTATCTATCTATCTATCTATCTATCTATCTATCTATCTATCTATCTATCTATCTATCTATCTATCTATCTATCTATCTATCTATCTATCTATCTATCTATCTATCTATCTGTCTATCTATCTATCTATCTATCTATCTATCTATCTATCTATCTATCTATCTATCTATCTATCTATCTATATATCTATCTATCTACCTATCTATCTATTTATCTATCTATCTATCTATCTATCCATCTATCTATCTATATGTCTTTCTATCTGCCTGTCTGTCTTTCTGTCTGTCTGTACCCATTGGTTCTTATGTTTTTTAATATCTAAAACAGAAGGAATCCATGATTTGTTGTGATGAAACTAATGGCATAGATACCCAGGTGGGGGGACGTGAAAGAATCTCTTAATAAAATCTTAACAATTAGCAATTGCTGTAATCCTGGCACCGATGGGAACCAATCCATTTCGAATACTGTAGCTGAACTTGTTATTTTTATTCGACCCTTAATCCCTATCTCGGATACAGACATCGTTAACAAAGAAAGAAAAACATGTATCAAAGATTCTGATAAGGTTTGCTTCTTTCAAGTGCTATTCTTGTTTAAAGTAGTCCTTCAGAGCCATTGGGCCCAAGGAGCCGGAGTTTTTCCCAGTTTCTATAGCGGACAATAGCAATTGCTTGTTATCCTTTGTAAAGGACATCTGTCTATCGCAAAGTACTTTCCGTCAAATCTAACAGACTCAACACCCATTCACTACTGGGTGAACAGGGGGAGGGGGTGGGGGGATTAGAAAAAGATCTCGACTGTACCCGGGATCGATCTTGGTCCTTTTGCCTGTGAAGCGAGTGCTCTACTATCTGAGCTATCGGAACCCCTATTTTTTGTTTATGTGTCCATGATTTACAGCAGTTCTCCAATTAAAAAGAGAATGCTCTGACATGACATTAATTTGAAATTCAAATAAATCTGGAGAGAAAAATGAAGTTAAGAATGTGACTCATACAAAGTGGACAATACAGAACAAACAACGTTTCGGCTTTTGGCCTTCTTCAGGTTATATAAATAAGTCACTTTAGTGTGTCACCTGAAGGGGACTTGGATTTTCCATGGACAGATTTTATTTAGAAGCGGGCATATAATACTTTGAATAAAGCGTGTAGCTAAATTTTACAATAAACAATTCTTAAGTAGTGGCTTATCTTCACGTTCGATCAGTGAATCAATCGCACGATAGTAATAAAAATCGCTACATACTGCGCTGCTGAAATAATATTAGATTGGTAGTCATAACATTGGTAAACAGATAAATCAACGGGAATAGAACGAGTTGAAATTGAAATTGTAATCATTCTTTGATGACGTCGAATTTTTATTGTTATTTTTAACCCACAGTCATGGCTATTTATAAATTGAAAAGAACCACCCGTGTACAGTTGAACAATGACGTCATTTTTATTTTCATTTTTTGACTTATAAAATTAATAGATGAACGTGGCCCCCAACTTGTCAAGAAGCATACTCAGGTTTAAGATTTTTTAACAAATTAAGGTTCATTTTAACTATTGAGGTATGATTTTTATTTATTGTTGATTGATTTATTGATTTTATTTACTTCATTTATTCATGTTTTTATTTTATATATTTGTCACAATATATATAAATCGTTAGAAGTACATGTTTTTCGGTCACTGTTGGACACCTTGGGTCAGAAGCGACGTATATATATATATGCAGGTCTGACATCCGAATCCACTAATGGGCCTAGTTAAACATTGTTATTGTAATGGACAATATTTTACGTCATTTTTTGACATTTCTATTACAACAATGAGCCCATAAGGAATTGGGTTATCAGACCTGCAAATAAGTGCTTGTCGGTCAGGAGAAATGATGATCTTTCACACATTTGAAGTAAAACATAAAATGATGAAAGAGACGTTTTGCCACTGTAAGTTAGATTAATAATACATTCCGAGTCGTTGTGACCTATTTACACCATTTGTTCCATCCGTAAAACTTACAAAGGAGAGCCGAGGAGAGGTCTGGCCTGATCTCCTCCGTTCGATTGGTCAATCAACCCGATCATTCAAGTGGCATTGATTATCGTGTTTGATTTTATGTCTTTGTCCTTTGACGGTGTTCCAAAATTATCGCGTCGTTTACGCGTGTTTATTGTGTTTGTGTGTGTATGTATATATGTGTATGTGTGTGTGTGTATATATATATATATATATATATATATATATATATGTGTGTGTGTGTGTGTGTGTGTGTGTGTGTGTGACATATATGGGTCAATAGAAGACTTTAAGTACAAGATAAACGGACAAAAGCTGAATTGACTCGTGGCCCTTTCTTGGTTTGAAATGCTTTTGTATTCTATCTCATTGTCATGATCGCCTTTGTCATTTTTGTTTGTTTGTTTGTTTTGTTTTGTTTTTGGCTGAAATGTCTCCCTTTTCTATAGACGTATAAATAGTATCATTGTTTCTTGTTGTTCGTGTCGATGTCTTTAAGAATAGGAGAACGTCGGCCTCTATTTTTAATTTTAAACCCCCGAATGTTTTAATTTTGGAGTATGTAAAATCGGTTTTCGAAACTGGATATTGGATATGATACATAATTTGTGGTCGACTTTTTGAAATTAAGATAGGTACTCGTTCTTTTATTACAGCATCTATTATTGAGCATATTGTGTGGATATTATTACTCTCTATGAAAGCTCATTATTGTATTATGTACCAAATAATTAGAATTTTATGTGCTCAGCTCTTATTTAACCCTGAATAATATGAAGAAAGTATCGTTTCTTGACGTACCTTTGACGACGTATACACATAAGCAGGTCTGATAACCGAACGCAGTTATGGGCTTGCTTTAACATTGTTGTAATGGACCATATTTTGCGTTCGTTTGAGAGTATTTCCTTTACAACAATAGGCCCATTAATATTTGGGTTATCAGACCCGTAAATACGCGCACGTTGCCCTTTGATAATCAGTGGCTTGTTATATGTATATAGTTGTATATACACAATTCAATTTTGTAGTCGGTACATTGGTTGGCTAATTGCTTTTAGGTTTCGACGCAAGTCGCTTTAGAAATATTCTTCTTCTTCTTCTTCTTCTTCTTTTTCTTCTTCTTTTTCTTCTTCTTCTTCTTCTTCTTCTTCTTCTTCTTCTTCTTCTTCTTCTTCTTCTTCTTCTTCTTCTTCTTCTTTTTTCTTCTTTTCTTCTTCTTTCTTCTTCTTCTTCTTCTTCTTCTTCTTCTTCTTCTTCTTCTTCTTCTTCTTCTTCTTCTTCTTCTTCTTCTTCTCTTCTTCTTCTTTC
>NC_088362.1:52100138-52135138 GCF_034508935.2 Berghia stephanieae
ATGTATACCTATACGTATACACAATATCCAGCTGAGTAACCTGAGAAATAATTTTTAAAAATAGCTCAATAATTATTCTCTTCAATCAGAACCTAACACTCTAGAGAGGGAGCCGTCAGCTTCTTTCAGTCAGTCTGTGGATGCCAGCCTGGAATACTCTACACAACCTCACACGGATACCCTCAGATCAAGGCAGGCATGGGCAGGTAGGACTTTTATAATTAACCAGGATATATTTTGTTTGATTGGGTAGAGATAGGCAATTTGCAGTTTGTCAAAACTATGAAAATAGTTGCACTATAAGATTAAGAAAGTCAAAAGGATCACCGATGTAACTCCAATACAGTGCATCATGAGGACAACGCAAATATCGACTTCAGCCATGTGTGCAGCTCATTGTGATCGAGTGGTATGATATGACACTCAACCTGTGACCTGAAAAATCATAGGTTCAAGTCCCACTGTAGGGTGGTGCTACAAAGTGGAGTTATAAGAGAAAGGGAGTCTGTAGTCCCAGTCCCTCACCCCCCCCCCCCCCCCCCTACACTCAGATGTAAAGTGAGTATCTTGATGATAACAGCATTTGCTCTGTCAAAAAAGAAATGATTGTATCATAAGGCATCCTGTCACTTCCTGCATATTCAGTGTTACTACTGTTTGACCTGAGGCATACTGTAAAATACCTTAAGCACATTTAGTGGACATTTCACAATTAAAATACAGTAGATTCCAGATAAAATAAACTCGATTAGGATAAGTCTTGATTATATGGTTCCTACAGCAATTCCATTTTGAAATTCAAGGAGTTTTCACGCATTCCATCTGAAGTTAACGTTTCCTTATTCCCATGTACAAACCAAATTCACGTAATATTCCTCATTTCCATTGATTCCTCATCATAATATATTAAAATAGTTTGTTTGAGCCTGGACGAGGAATATATGTTGCACTGTATATGACTGTGAATATTGAATATATACAAGATTGTATAGCATTGAGTTTAATTTTAAACTATTTTTTCTTCTTCAGCTGCTTCACAGTGGTATGCCAATGACTCAAGACGACAACAATCCCATGCAGATGACAACCTGTCACTTCAAGACCTTTCCAACGGTATGTTCAGATTTCAGTTAAATGGTTGTATCATTGGTTGGTAGTGTAGCAGTAGCAGAAACAAAATCAAGTGCAGTGGAATCCTGGATAAAGTCAACACCGCTGGACCAGAAAGATTGATTGATTTTATTTTTTAAACAAGGTTGACTTTATCCACTATCAATGAACACGCAAAATAAAGAACAGAAAATTTGGGACTGACAAGGTGTTGAGTTTACAGAAGTTGTCTTTTAACTTTCTCAATCCTAGAGATTTTTGCTACTTTCAAAATTGGAAAAATGTGTTATAAATGAGCATGTACATAGATAGTTTTATTCAACTATCATAAACATGCAAAAACTAAAAACATTAGCTTTGATACTACGCCTATAATTTGTCTCAGAAAAATGCAATAAATAGGCATAGGGTAAAAGTAACCTGGGTATACTACGGATATGGTCAGTGTTAGGGTTGAGTGAGTTAAGAGTGTTGACTTTATTTATGCGGATTCCACTGCAATGTTGAACCTGGGCGGAAATATACGAATGACAAGGAATACAAAACTACAGTCCTGATGCTGTTTTTCTGGATAAAAGACTTTACACTCATTATTTCACTCGACTCAGTTGTGAAACTGTGCCTGGCAATACTGACAAATATTGTTAGTAGTTGGGATGCTAGCACAAAATGGGTGCCCAAGAGGCATCTTGTACTGTATAAAATGGAATTTTGCTGAGGGAATAAATAAATTTTGTTTGGAGCTTTGAGCATGGTGAAACGTGGAAATACATATAAATGCTTAAATTTGGACGGTTTTAAGGACAAATAGACACTCCCATAATTTCTAAAAACTCAGATTTTCACTTTCTCTCATATTTTGAAAAAAACAGGCCAAGCCATATATCGCTAATCACAATGTCGGTATGTTATGTTTAAGCTTGTAAGTTAAAAAGTGTGAGATCTTTAAAGAAAAGATGACTAATTATTTTTTTAAAAAAAAAGAAAAAAAAATAGAATCCAGTAACTTTGTCATAACAGGAGAGTCGGCTTGTCCTTTTCAACGACCATTTATTTTCATTTAAGAAAGTTATGTACTTATAAAAGAATGGTACCAAAAACACAACGTTAAACAATATCATTAAGCATTTTTAATAAATTTTTAATACATTAAAAAAAAAACTAAAAAAAAAAACAAATCCAAAAACTCCAAGATCTTGTAATTGACAGTGAAAGAATTTTGATTGTGTACAATAATTGAAAGAAAAAAGATAAATCAATCACAATAAAATGTATCTGAACACAACCTCAATTCTTTAAAAAATAGGTCGTAAGGCATACTTTTAGGAATTTGGATTTGTTCATAAGCATATATATATATATATATATATATAATATATATATATATATATATATATATATATATATATATATATATATATATTATCATACTCTCTCTCTCCCCTCTCTCTCTCTCTCCTCTCTCTCTCTCTCTCTCTCCTCTCTTCTCCTCTCTCTCTCTCTCTCTCTCCTCTCTCTCTCTCTCTCTCTCTCTCTCTCTCTCTCTCTCTCTCTCTCTCTCTCTCTCTCTCTCCTCTCTCTCTCTCTCTCTCTCTCTCTCTCTCTCTCTCTCCTCTCTCTCTCTCTCTCTCTCTCTCTCTCTCTCTCTCTCTCCTCTCTCTCTCCCCTCTCCTCTCCTCTCTCCCCTCTCTCTCTCTCTCTCTTCTCTCTCTCTCTCTCTCTCTCTCTCTCTCTCCTCTCTCTCTCTCTCTCTCCTCTCTCTCTCCTCTCTCCTCTCTCTCTCTTCCTCTCTCTCTCTCCTCTCTCTCTCTCTCTCTCTCTCCTCTCTCTCTCTCTCTCTCCTCTCTCTCTCTCTCTCTCTCTCTCTCTCTCTCTCTCTCTCTCTCTCTTTTTTTCCTACTATGATCCTTGTTGTTTTCTTAATGTTGTGCCCTGACTGTTTAAAACCAAAAAGTGGTAAGCCTTCATCACAAATAATCCCCTAGTTCTAAGCACCGGAGTATAAAGCTTGGTTGGATTGTCAAACAACTCACCCATTTGTAACTTATCTATCAAATGACAGTATGACAGAAAAAAAAACTGATTATAATTCGTTTCAATTCAGTGGTTTAACCGTAATCCTTAAAATTAAAACAAAAATTAAGAGATGGTCCTTGCTAAATGAAACCTGCATTTGTTTACCTTTATGACTAGATTGTTTGTTTTTTTGTTTTTAAGGGTTTTGCAGCGCTTGCAACATATTTAGGTCATTTCAGCGCCAGTTAAAAAGGAAGGAAATAAGATAGTAAAATATTTTATAGTAGATATTGGGGTATAGAAGACACAATAAGAGACCTCGCTGCCCACTATGAGAAGTCGAGAACCCCATCCAGATTGACTAGATTGTTATCGTATCTATTCAACTTCCACCTTGTGCAGGAATAGTGAAACCATCATATTTTGGGGCATTTATTGCAGCACAAGCATTCTGATTGGAGCTTATTACATTCTACGGACATATTGCGCGGCTCAGTGGTCTTGCGGTATGACACTCGCCTTTAGATCAGAAGGTCCAGGGTTCGAGTCCTGATCTAAACACTGCTTATTTGAGTCCTTAGAAAAGGCTCTTTACTCACATATTCTCACTGTACTCAGGTGTAAAATGAGTACCTGGCTATTAACAGCATTGTCTCCTTAAAAAAAAAGGTACCATCCCCTCTCATTCCACATATATAATTAATTAAAGTGTTGCATTGGCTATGGACCCCTTGTAAACTGATTTGAGCACGTTTAGTGGATATTGCATGATAAAAATGCTCTCATCTGTGTGTGTAAGATGTATAAATGCTATAGACAAGTTAAATTTGCTGATAATGATAAGAATAAATTGAAATGTGGTATGACACTCTCTTTCGGATCGGAAGGTCCTGGGTTTGAGTCTCGCTCGGTGCATAGTTGAGTCCTTGGAAAAGACTCTTTACTCACATTCTCTCATTGTACTCAGGTGTAAAATGAGTACCTGACCGTTACAGCGTTGTCTCGGTCGGAAAAAAATTGTATTATTGCCAAACAGGCGTCATGTCTCGTTGTTTATGTTACATGTTGCTGTTAGTCAGGGATCCTTTGCAAAGCGCTTTGAGCATGTTTAGTAGATATTATCTTAATTATCTTTCCCTCATTGTAGTACAACTCGAATGTGAGGAATTCGCATTTTATTGGAATTTTCTTTTCTACCCCAAAAAGAGTGACTGATAGGAAAGCAAGCTCACCAACTTAGAGACAATTTAATTTTTGAGGATTTCTTTCATGACTAATTTTTCACATTACTTTAGCCCATGTATTTGCAGATATGAAAACATTGTCAAGATTATAATAAATTTCATTTTGTAAAAAAGCCATGCATACCCGGAAAAAAAAAAAAAAACGAAAAAAAGAAATGCATCACCAGGATCTAGTAAAATATCATTCATAATTAATAAACTTGCCATTTTTATTTTAATAATTAAATACTTTAACTATTAAAAATATATATATATTGAGGAATTATAACACGAGATTTTATGTCATTGGCAATGTTTTACTGCTGTAGCAACTTTGAATTTACATCATGAGGCAATTGTGGGTATTTTCAGACTTTAAGACTTTAGACTGGAAAGTTCTTCAACAAATCTTAGTCTTTGAGACTGATAAAATCTGAGAAACAAGCATGGTCTCGAAATCCTTTTAAAAATCAAACAGTTCAATATGCTATGTAATTTCAAGTATTAAGTAAGCTGCCTATTTGATATGCAGGAGTAATGCTGCATTAACACCCCATATATACAGATAAATAATGATAATATGACTCTCTTTGGTGTAATTAAAATTATATCCTAACATTCCATATGCAGATCTAAATTTAAATCATCCTCTCCATCTTCCATTTTAACTAATTTTGTCATTGTCATTTCAAAAATACCTTTTTCTGGATTGAGACTCATCATCTTTCCCTTCTTTACCACTTTCTTTTCGGCCCTCCGTTTAGGCCTACCAAGTTTACTTTTTGTTACTAGTTTAGGTTTAGGAATGCTCTCACAAGAATCAAGAAAGGCCTGCAATGTTTTCACAGCATTTTTTGCCTCATAGAGATCTGGCTTTGAATTTCCAGACAAGCCTGGTTCAATTTTTAAACCATTAGAAACATTTTCTCCACACCCAACCATCACTTCAGATTCATCCTCACTATCACTTTCTTCAATGGTTTCTGAATTTAGACCATTCTGGGCCGCAACTGAATCAACAATAAGCTGGTCAGTGAGCTCCTCCTGAGTTTTCATAGACTCTTCCACATTGTCTACTTCACTGAGTATTGATTCAGAAATGTTCAGCTTGTAACACTCATTTGAAATGCTTGGAAGTGGTTCAGAGAAATTGATATTGTCTGCATAGTTTTCATCCCAAGTCCATCCAGCAACTTTGAATGAATTTAAAACACAGTCTTTTGAAACATGCTCCCATGCTTTACGGATGAAATGTAGACTGCTAACAATGTCCATTTGAAAATTTACTCCATCATTCATTGAATCGACCATGTCTCTTAGAACAAGTTTTCTATACCATGTCTTAAACCGATGCAAAATTCCTTGTTTGGTAGGCATGAAAGCTGTACTACTTAGAGGAACAAACTTTACTTTGACAGCTTTCAGATCACCTATGGCAAAATGAGATGGACTTCCATCACAGAATAATATGACTTGTCGCCGCAATGACTTCATTCTCCTGTCAAATGCTTTTATCCAGTTTTTCCAAATAAGTGCTGTCATTAAAGATGAACTATTATAAGAGTAAGAGACAGACAAGGATTCAGTACTTTCAAAATTATGAAGATCCTGAGAATTTCCAATGACCAGAGGTGGAAGGAGATCAGATCCATCCATATTTGTACCCAAAACAACTGTTATACGCTTATTACTTCCTATGTTATCCATATCCCCAATTATTTGATTCACATCAGGAAGAACATGATACAAAAGTCCAATTCCATTCACACAGTAAATATCTCTGTAATTTTTACCCATGGTAAGAGAAGGAAGTTCTTTAACAAATTCATCCCGCTTGACTAGAGGGTCCTCACTTCCTACACCTTTAAGTTTTAGTCCATGCCTAATTTTAAATCTGTCCATCCAAGAACCAGAATTTTTAAACTGAACTCCTAGAGACTTTGCAAATATCCTGGCTTTTTCCAGAAGAATGTTAGTGGAGATAGTCATACCTTTATCCTTAGCATGAAGCCACCAGCGATATAATGCCTGATCAACTTCATCATAACCTGAAGGACGCAGTCGTTTACAGCCATCATGTCGTCCATGAACAGCATTGGCTGATTTTATTTTGTGCCTCGCATCCCATATAGAGAATACAGTGCTCCTTGGAAGTTGCTTTTCATCAGCAAGCCTGTTTTTGTTTTTTCCTCCTTCAATTTCTTCAATAATTGAAAGTTTCTCCCCCAAAGACAATGATCGTCGTTTGTGCTTTTCTGATTTGTTAGTTTTAGGCTTGGTCTTAGTCTTGGTTTCAGTTTCCCCAGTTAGATATGACGGGTCCATCAATAATTCATCAGCTTCAAAATCCTGAATGTAAAATGAAACAAGTTAATAAAATGATAACATCATAAGTCTGTGATTTAGTCTCACCTTAATTAACACTTACTCACTCCATAAATCATTAGCCAGAGTCAACTCTATAAAGCTACATTTCAATTGTAATAAATGGGCTGCTCTAGTAATGTTGATAATGGTGCTGCTGACAATGATACTACTGTTTAGCACTTACTGACCAAAAGAAGCTTTGGAAGTTAAATTGGAAGAGCACTTGACCCATTACTGACATAGAGATTAACCTGGTTTGAATACACTTTCATTTTTATTTTTTCTTCATTTTGGCCCTCTGTCTGCCCAGCAGTAATAAGGTGTAACGAAAATATAAGCAGTAACTATGGCTCTAAAAGTGAAACAATTCACAAATTGTATGTTTGTATATTTGTGTATTGTTTCACACTAAGAGCCATATTTACTCTCCTTATATTTTCGTTACATTTGGACTAGCTAGTTGAAGAATTTTAAACTTTTAGTAATAATGTGTCTAGGTCTGCATTTGATTGGTGGAAATTACTTAGTGATGGATCAATAACCAACCTAAAGGTTGGCAAGAAATCATAATTCTTCATTAAATATAACTAACAAAACATCAGGATTTTACCCCCCCCCCCCCCCCCCCCCCCCCCCCCCAAAAAAAAAAAAAAAAACACAACCCCCCCCCCCCCCCAAAAAAAAAAACCCAAACAAAACAATACAAACAAATAAAAAACAAAACAAAAAACACTAAAGGAAACATTTCTTTCAAAATGAAACTGAAATGTGTCTATGGAGGAATACTACATAAATGTAAATGTACATTAAATCGCATTTTAAATCCATAATCTTTAGACTATGAATGCTTATGGAAGGGTACACATTGAAGGGTGATATGTAGTACGAATAGCTTGGAAGATGTACATTAATTAGATATTCTATTACTTACTCAGTAATACACTTCAGAATCGCTAACCTGAAATGCTTGGGGCCGAATAATTATTTCAGATTAAAAGTATTTTGGATTATAATTTTCACTTTTTTTCTAAGATTATAACCTAACCGCTCAGTTATCTATATCTAATTGAAGGTTTTATAGCCATTTTTCAAGTGTCAGTCATAATCTTTTCAAACACTTTGTGTTGTTCCTATCCAAGCTGTTCTAATACTAATAGTTTCGGTATTTCACCAAAGTTACCTAATGCATTTGGTATTTTTTCTTTGTTTACATTCACTATATTTCATACACTACACTTCCACAAACTGGATATGATAGAATACAGAAGGGTAACTTTATTATTTAAATTGTGATCATAATTGAAGTACCTATATTGTTGCATTAATAAAACAGATGGACTTCCATAGTTTTACAGCATGCCTAAAAAGGGGATTTTTTTAATATCATGGGATGGGGGACGGGATGACGACGAAGAACCTCCCCCCTCAACACTATCCAAAGATACTATAACCTGATGAAACATAATGTTTGTCATCACTTGCAATATCGAAACTTTAATGGGAAACACAGTAAGTAATGATGACATCGGCTGGAGGAGTCGTAAAACGACAACCAACTCAGCAAATTGTTTTTGAAATTAGAAAAATCACACCACTTATAAAAATGAAACTTATCTTAATAGTAATATTTATTGGGCATTGCAACGATTTAAAAGTCCACAATGGCTAAAAGATCAAGTAATATAATAAAAGTGCTGTGAAAGTACGGACGTCCTCCCAATAAAACCCGTTCATATTCATATATATAGAGTTATAGAGGGAGAAAGCTTGGAGTTTGAAATATAAAAATAAAAATATATTTTCTTATGGCCTAGTATTTCAAATGGTACTGACTGAGCATCTAGGTTGGATGGTCCCAAGATCTGAGATCATAACTAACATAGACAAATTATTTCACCGCACAATCTGGCAATCAGTAAATCAGGTTGATTGGAGATTGGTACGGTCCCCCCCCCCCCCCCCACCCCTAAAAATTGAAAACGTACTGGCCCCTCTTGCTCTCTTCCCCTGTCCAGAAGTAAAAAAAAATATGTGACAACCTGGTTGCTGAGCAAAAGTCAACAGTGTAAATTGTAAAATTACTCCACTGCCACTGCGTTCCCAAGGCCCAAGGAAGGACCACTCTCTTTTTCCTAATTTTGCCAAATGACTCTGTTTGGAGCCGTTTATCGCACAAAATCAAATCAAATGGTATCCACCTGGTTGGGCCAAATTAATGTGTTCAGAGTTTGAATGAAATTAATCAATCAAATTGGTTTGCACGGGCCTAGGACTGACTAGGGCCTGGCTGGTGTAGTAGTGAAGTAGCAGGGCGAATGCAGCGACACTGGCAAGATGCAAATTACAATATAATGCAAATGCAAAGCGCATCGCTTACCATTGTTTTATATACATTGAAATGAGACTGCTCTATTTATATTTGTGTTATGTGATTGTATCGTTGTCTTTACATCCATTCATTAGGCCGCCGATCCTGTTGTTCTTGTGAATGTTTACATTAGCAGTAGTGAAGAAAAATTTCCAAACCATAACACAGATATACTTCCGGTGGAGGTCAAAACGCGACGAAGGTGTCGATAAAACGGGTGTTTTGTTTTCTAAAAGAAACTTTTCCATCTGGAGTTATGGCAGCTCATCGTGTAATAATAATATTAAACACTGGTGTGGTCTGATGGGCACTAAACGCATTATAATCAATAATAATACATAATATAATAATGATATAATAATGATAATAATAATAATGATGATGATATATATGATGAAATAATAATAATAATAATAATAATAATAATAATAATAATAATATAATAATAATAATAAATATAATAATATAATATAATAATTAATAATATATAATAATAATATAATAATAATAATAATAATAATATGATATATAATGATAATAATATAATGAATAATATAATAATAATATAATAATATATAAATAATATTAATAATAATAATAATAATAAATATAATAATAATAATAATAATAATAATATAATAATAATAATAATAATAATTAATAATAATAATAATAATAATAATAATAATAATATATATAATAATAATAATAATAATATAAAATAATAATAATAATAATATAATAATAATAATAATAATAATATAATAATTATATAAATAATATATATAATAATAATAATAATAATATAATAAATAATAATATAATAATAAATATAATAATAATAATAAATAAATAATAATATAATATATAAAATAATAATAATAATAAATATAAATAATAATAATAATAATAATAATAATAATTAATAATAATATAATAATAATTAATAATAATAATAATAATAATATAATAATAATAAATAATAATAATAATAATATATATAATAATAATAATATATAATAATATATAAAAAATTAATAATAATATATAATAAATAATAATAATAATTAATAATAATAATAATAATAAATTAATAATAATATAATATAATATAATATAATAATAATAATAATAATAATAATAATAATATAATAATAATAATAATTAATAATATAATAATAATAATAATAATAATAATAATAATAATAACAATAATAATAACGAAAATAATATTTGAGTACATATGATGCAGATAACTAAGCCTGTCTATTTAAAAAATTGATTTTTGTTCCACAGATGATGCTAAATCCAGTGACAGTCTACTTGAATCGGATTCTGTCTACCTCCCATTCAACATTCCTGCCAGTCCAATAGTCCTACGCCGTCCTTTTACAGCTCCAGCAAGATCTCATTCCCATGGAAAATCACCACCACCCGGAAAACTGCCACCATCTCCTACAGAACGACCAGCCACAGCATCAGAAAACCGTAGCAATAGTAATAAATACAATACACTAGAGCAGAGGCCTATAAAACCGTTCAATCAAAACTTGACTCATAAACCTGTAATCAAACCACATTTTGATATTGCCCCACCACCACCTGTGTCGTCAAATTCGGAGCCTGTGTTAAGCCAACCGAGTGAAAGTCACCAACCCCCAACAGCTTGCAGCCAGGACTACGACTCTAGTAGTGAACAAACTGCCAGTGAATCAGAACCAGTGTCAAAAATCAAACAGCAGCAACAGCAACAACAGCAATCAGAAATTAACAATATTGAACACCCTCATTTAGCAAAAGTCGAAAATCTGATGCAAGGAGAAGGAGAAAATTCACCGACTTTGAAACAGTCAACCCCTCCTGGTGATAAATTGAATCTCATTAAATCTGTCGCTGGAAACAAAAAGGCAGAGAGAAGCGCAATAACCTCCGCTATCACAGACAAAGCCAAGGCAGCAATTAAACTCAGATCAGCAACTCACTCGGCATCAATGAGAACGTCTTCATCTAACATCAGCAATACATTGCCAGCAGCAACATCAGCTGCAGCAGCAGCAGCAATAACTACAGCATCTAGTATGGCAGCATCGGCTTTGATGAGAACTCGTGGCCCAAGATCAGCTTCACATTTTAAACAAGGTAAAGTTTTTATTATTATTATTATTATTATTATTATTATTATTATTATTATTATTATTATTATTATTATTATTATTATTAAAATTTATTATTATTGATTAGAGATTGTGATGCACAATTTCATTTACTCAATTGGATTAGATCACGGTTCCTAATTTGGTCACATCTATCATATTTTTCTTCCTAATTTAAGGAGACTTGTGTAACATTAGAGCCACAGACGATGGAGATGATTCTTCACCCATGTCACACAACAGGAGTGCTCGAGTCATAAATGCCGACAGCAAACAGATGAAGAGTAGACTGAACATGGAGAGGATGGAATCAAAGAAAGACCCAGGCTCCTATGCAAATGTTAGGGATTCGGGTTTCTTGTCTAGGCCATCAAGTGATGCTGTCTTAGATCAAGCTGGGCTTGGTAAGGATTATCAGTCTTAATGTAATCATACATAACACTTATACATATATAAATATATTTATGAGTGTCTGTGAGTAGGTACGAGAGTGCTCGATAATGTGGGTTAGAGCCTATAAAAATAGATAAGGTCACTCACGTTTTTTTCCCCGCTGATACAATTGTTTCTATGTCCTCCATTTCGTCAGTCTGCAATTATCCATTGTCCTTTGAAGAAAAAAGAAACGTGAGTCATCTTATTTATTTTTTAATTGATATATATAAATATTTTTCTCTGGTTAAATTTGGATTTTTCTCCTTAAAATTCTGATTAGAAATTGTTGAAAATATTTTTATTTTATTCAGAAATATATGTGACCAAATGGAACAACATTGCATCAATAGATATTGGTTTATGATTTTAATGATGAGAATAAATTCCAAAAACCTGGTGTTTTAAATAGAAGTATTATTCTCCACTGGTGAATATAATCCAAAATAAAAATTATTTTTAAAAAATTGAGCTTTATATAGCTCAATATCCACTAAATGTGCTCAAAGCGCTTTAAAAGGGGTCCCTGGTCAACAGCAACAATTAACATGTAGGACGGGACATTCCGTTGTTAACGGTCAGGTACTCATTTTACACCTGAGTACAGTGATGGAATGTGAGTAAAGAGACTTTTCCAAAGACTCAACTATGTGCCGAGCCCAAGGCTTAAACCCATGACCTTCCAATCCGAAAGCGAGTGTTATACCACAAGACCACATAGCCGCACAAAATAGTGTCCAAGTATTTTTAGGAAAAGCAAAAGTGGTCCTCTGGAGTCGTAAGTTTACCTAGGTTTCTATAGCCTTAAATGAACTTTAGATATTGCTTACTACCCTTTTGACAGGATGCTAGTATTTTCGCAAATTATTTTCCACCAGTTCTAATAGATTCAGCTACCCAATCATTGGACAAAGAGGTCAGAAAATAATATCGACTTCACCCAGGATTGACCTGGTCCTTTGCATGCGAAACGAGTACTCCACCAACTGAGATATTGGGATACCCCTTTGTGTCACTATGCAAACTCAAATTCAGGTTGTTGAATTACCAATTCTTTATCTATTACACCATTTCAACCTTCAGACAACAAGGCAGCCACAGCTATCCAAGCTTTTTGGCGTGGCTACTGGGCCAGAGAACACAACACCAAAGTTGTCTCCATACGCAAAGAGATCCGAGCAAGGCGAGCAGAGGACCACATCATGTTGTTGAGGAAAGACTTGGAAAGGTGAGTGAAATGGTGATGTTCAAGTCAATGCAAGTTGTCTTTCTCACAATAAAGATGGAAGAATGAGATCTAGATGACACGAACAGTTTTTAGAAGTAATATTATTGTTTTGACAAATCTGTTGAGGGATTTCATTTCCAGTTCAAATGTTCAAAACTACTGCAGTTTTTTTTTTTTTTTTTTTTGTCGTGTTAAAAAATGCAACATCTCAAAGTGTGTGAGCACATTGGTGCAGATACAACATAGAGATGCCATTTATTATTATTATTATTATTATTATTATTATTATTATTATTATTATTATTATTATTATTATTATTATTATTATTATTATTATTATTATTATTATTATTATTATTATTATTATTTTTATTATTATTATTATTATTATTATTATTATTATTATTATTATTATTATTATTATTATTATTATTATTATTATTATTATTATATTATTGTTGTTGTTGTTGTTGTTATTATTGAAATTGGTATTAGAGTAGCAGTAGTAGTTGTTGTATTGTAGTTGTAGTAGTAGCAGTAGCAGTAGTTGTTGTAGTTGTATTTTTGTTTCTATTATGGTCAAGAGATAGTGCAAAGTCTAGTCCATTTAATATTTTTGAATTATATTTAGATCATGACATGTGATATATTTAATTCTTGCAACTTACTCATTTTTATTTTTACAGAAACCAGAAGTTGTATGAGGAGGAAAAGCGACTACGCATTCTGCAAATGGAAGCAATTAAAATTTTATATCAAGAGGTATCTTGTATTTGACATTTGAATCATGGCTTTATCGCACAAAGTGGAATTTTAAGGTTTACAAAGAATGGAATTTTTATTCTATCATCGTTTTATCTCTTGTTCTCATCCACTTAAAATGTACAGTAAAATAAAGGGAGTAAAAATGACTTGTATAAAAGATACAACACAAAATAAACGATGTTTTGGCCTTTAGCCTCCTTCAGGTAGACAAAGATAAGAAAAGGAAATATTTTATATTATATTTTATTGACTCATTTAGACACATCTAGATTTTTCTCATTCGCTTAGTTTCTTGTCCTTGACATTGTCTGATTTGTGAGGGAGACAGTTAGATACACGTGACCCACCAGTGTGAACCTAAAGCTAAGAATTGAACCAAACAGATTTATGACTGTTGGACCTACTTCTTTTTGTTTGAATTGGTCCCATTTTCCAGGGTGTATGTTTGAATAGGTCCCATTTTCCAGGGTGTATGTTTGAATTGGTCCCATTTTCCAGGGTGTATTTTTGAATTGGCCCCATTTTCCAGGGTGTATGTTTAAATTGGTCCGATTTTCCAGGATGTTTGTTTGAATTGGTCCCGTTTTCCAGGGTGTTTGCTAGAGCAGTCAAACTGAAGATCTAAGATTATTTTATCATAATGATTAACAAATCATCATCCTTTTCTCTGATGTTGATTTGACCTCGAGCAGTCCAAGAGTCACGAAACTCCTCAAATTAAGACAAAATTCTTTTGGTGCATCATTTCGAATCAAACTTTCATTTCATGCTCTATGAAGACCAGAAAGCATCCCCCACCCCTTTTTTTTTTTTTTTGGTAATGGCAGTTTTATACCTGGATACCTGGATACCTCTTCTTCGGGTTGAAGGCTATGCCTGTAATACCGTTCTGCACTATCTCTGATAATATGATATTATGATATCTTGTTGGTACTCTTTTACACATGGACTAAGTAAGGTTGAGGATGTTGATGACACTGACAATGATAATGACAATAATTTGATCAGTTGTGATGATGAAGATAGCGCTGGTGAAATTGATATTGATCACAGTTATAGATGAATAGATTCAAGCGTTTTTCATCAGCTGCTTATGATTTAACAATTATTTTTTTCCTTCAGGTTCAAGCCCTCAAATCTCAAAGAGCCACTCCATACAACAACCAAAACATCACTGAGGGCCATTATCAGGGCACGCTAAGTCCTTCTGCTACAACCTTGTCAGGGCTCTCTACGGGATACAGTGAGATGAACAGGACGCAGGAATTAGAACAAACCTGTATTGGTCTTCAAACACAGGTGAGTTGTTGAATATTCATTGATACTTGACAGATGGATTTAATCTTTGAATAAGTCGGCAAACAGAGCTGCATTGTTGATGGTGGTGATGATGATGATGATGATAATGAACCTACCTTTTTGTGATCTTTATTTTAATTCACCCTGAATAGTTAAATCTATTTAAATATTTATCAAGACTATAAAAAAACCCCATCTCCCCATATGTCATTTTACAGCCAATTGATAGCCTTATTCTGAACCAAAGAAAATAACACTCGTATCAGATCCCGCAGTCATGGGTTGATACTCATTTCAACTCGTTTTTCTAAGTAACCATTTGAATATGAAATTCCCTTCCTGAAAATATAAGAAGCATTAATGGCCAAAAAATAGATTAAAGCTTAGGCATTACCATCTGTCCTCACAACACAGTCACAACTATCTTCAGCTGCACAGAGTTGTTACTTGTATTATTAAAGTTGAAGTTTTCATCAAATTTCCTCCATCTCCTTAATTATGTATTTATTCTGATCTCAATTTGTTTTGTATGTTTTTCAATCAGGTTACCCAACTTCAAGAGGCTCTTGAATCTGTGTCATCAGCTGTTTTTAGGACTAACAGTCTGGATGGAACAAGTTTTGATTTGACAGGTAAATTTAGACAGCAAAATAATAATAATAATAATAATAATAATAATAATAATAATAATAATAATAATAATAATAAATAATAATAATAATAATAATAATAAATAATAATAATAATATAATAATAATAATAATAATAATAATAATAATAATAATAATAATAATAATAATAATAATAATAATAATGATAAATTTTATTTGTATAGTGCAAAAATCCCATTGACAAAATAGCTCTAGGCGCACAAAATTGTAAATCATCATTATAAACATTTTTATACACACACCCATTTATACGTGTACACACACCTACTCTCACAACGACACACACATGCACCAAAACGTGCATATGCATACAGAGACAAAAACTAGCTGTTAACATGAATTATTAAATAACAATCATGTATAATTGCATTCAAGTTCAAGTCCATAAGATGCAAAAGGCTTACCGTGCCCATCACTGCAAATCTAATACAAATCACCTTAATTTATCACACCACCCTAATCCCTGTCACTCCCAGTCATTCTATCCTTCTGGTGTTCTTGTGTATATGAAAAACGTGTTGAAATAATGTGGAGTCTTCGATGTCTATTATGTGGTGTATTAATTTGTTCCAATTCCGTATATGTATAACATATCATTGAAAGTCCTTTAGTTTTATATTAGGAATGAATAGAAAACCAGTTTAAACATCGTATGTTTAAGTATATATGGAATCTAATAACAATTTACTGAATCGGGCATTGTGAGAATATTGAATGAGTGTTGTGTGCTTTGCTCTATATAACGCTCTTTCATCTCAATCAAATTGAATGTAAGTTTCAATTTAATATACGAAAACAGATAAAATGGATGTTTCGGGTTTCCCCTATATCAACAAGACAGGAAAAATGAAACACTACAGACGAATGAGATAATGTGGTAATGGCCACTAACACATTATCTCATTCGTCTGTAGTGTTTCATTCATCCTGTTTTGTTGATAAAGGGGAAACCCGAAATGCCCATTTGATCTGTTTTCGTACATTAAATTAAAGCTTACATTCAATTTCACATTGTTTTTTATTTCATCTCAATCTCAACATAATATGATATTTTTCATTTCATCTCATTTGTAGATGATTCCCACAATGTCCAAGTGATGCCTTACTCAGATCATCTATCAAATGATCTCAACGACATAGGGGAGGCAAGCCGCTGGGGTAAGACAAATTTGGACAATTCTATAAGATTTTAAAGATCTTAATCTTATAAGGAAGAGTTCCAGAAAATAGCTATTCACTTTCAAATCGAGTCTTTGAAAATTCCAGTATACTATTTTGTTTATTTCTAATATTTGTGTTTTATGTTAAATATTTAAGTTAAAATTATTTGACTTTTGTTTCTTTTCATTCTAAGAATGCATTTTATATATTTTATTGGCTATAAAAATGTCAATGATTGCATTTCAAATTCTTTTAGGTTCTCAGATTTTTCATTTCAAATTGTAGTTAATTTTGTCGATCAAATTACATTTGATAGAATCACTATGCATTCGTTTCGGTATTATAGCAAGAATATTGTACACAAAATTTAATTATATGAAAAAAAAAAGAGAAAACAATAGATCGACAAAAATGATTGATCTCAAATTTATTTTTGCAATTTTTCTTTCAAGATTATAATATACTCCTCACCATAACAAGTAATTTATGTCTTTACAAATTGACCACACTACAGATGAAGTAGAACAAATGCAATTCCTTTCCCCTGTCATCCGTATTTTTTGAAACATCCATTCAGTTTCATTGCAGTTTTGAATTACCTTGGAATAAATTCTAACAAGTATTCCCTTCCTTTTTTTCTCAAATTCCTTGTCCAGCAGTGGATGTCTCAAATTGTTCTGATTCTTCTATCTCTCTTGGACGCTTTAATCCCTCGTTGTATCGCATAATAGTTGTCTGAATATTGGCTCTCAGTAGATATCACAGATATATTTTTTTTGTTAATTTAAAAAAAGAAAGAAAAGAGAACAGAAAAGAAAAAGAGAAATAGAAAGAAAAGAATCGAAAAATATTTATAACAACATCTTTATACAATTTCAGGCTCCATCCCACATTCTCTGTCGCCATTTCCCTCAGAGGAGGAGGAAGTTTATTACCGCAGTGTGCCTCAGCCTGGTGCCCCTACACCCCCTCGGAGGTTACAACTCCTACACCATGACCACAACTCATTGCTATTATCATGGCAACCTTCTTCCTGTTCCACAGGAGGTGATTGTGAGGAGAAGGGAAACAAACATATAATTGGTAAGCTTTGAATCAACTTTTTTTTTTCGTATTAAGTTGACAATTCATTTGTCATGTTTTTAAATATTATTTTTGTTTCAATTTGATTGAATTCGGGCCTTATTAAACAAAGAACCATAATGTAATGTTTTTAAACGCAACATTTAACTCAGGTTTCAACTGCATTGCAGGGTTGAAAAGTGAATTAGGACAAGGCTGTATAGCATAGTAGATGTATGTCAATGCCTTGTACCTCAATGTCATGAAGCAAAAATTGTACTATGTTATATGGCTAAATTGAATTTTTAGGGGATTTACTTTTTGTTGTAGTAAATCCTTGCATGTTAATATCAGGAAAAAAAGATCAGGTAGTACATTGAAAGATTTCGGTAAACATTTTCATTGTATTTTAATTATTTTATATATCCCAACAGGTTACCGTGTGTTTGTCAATGATCAACTGAAAGCGTTCATCTGCCAAAAGACATCAGCAATAGTGAAAGGGCTAAATCCAGCAACTACATATAAGTATGTTGTCTATCTTGTTTACTCTACAAAATTCTCAAGATTATTTTTTTTCTATATTTTGTTTGGACAAAAAGTGCTACAAGAGTTTTTAAATTCTCAAAATTAGCAGCAGATAGTCAAAAGTTAGACCATTTAAATAAACGAATAGCTTCAAGTTTACCTAATATTTTATCATGGGAGTTGCATCAAAGTCAAACAGTAAATAATTGCATTCGTGTTTTATAAACACTTTTGTGGATTTTTATCTTTAATATTTAAAATTAATCAAATATTGTGACAATGTAGTAGAGATCTGATGTTTGTGTTAATCCATGTTCAATTATTATTCAAGCAATACTAATATTCACAGAATTTATGTGCTTATTGTAAAATTTGTATTTCTTGTCTATCTTTTCAGATTTTACATCAAGGCCTTATCTGGTTTTGGGGAATCCTTTGAATCCAATATCATCATGGCAAAACTAGCCAAAGGTCAAGAAAAGCACCGTTTCTCTGAAACCAGCGATTCTGCTAACACTGATAATAGTGAGAAAGATGATGACACCACAGAAAATACTGAAAAACAAAAACGTAAAATAAGGAAATTGAGGAAATCACCTCGTTCCATTGACAAATCCCGAATTTCATCTAAATCTAGTGGACATTCATCCTCCACCTTACTTATCCAGCAACCTGAAACATTTTTTGAAGGATTGCAAGATGGGAATAACAGCAATAACAGCAGCATAAAATCTCAAGATGGTGCACCTATTTTAACACAAGCAAAATTACACACTCACAGAAGGAATCGAAGCAGAGATTTACAAAGTGAGGGCTTCACAGAGACAACGTCCAAGGAATCTAGCCCTGCTGCAGGGGCCACAGCAAGTAATTGGCCACCTAAGATAAAAGACATGCCACATGCTCCACATTCCTCCAAGCTTTCCTCTCCATCATCTGGTTCCTATAGTCGAGAAGGACCTAGAAAGCTTCCCGAATCTCCTTCAGCTGGTGGCAGTTCTGGTAAAATAGAGAGATCATCTATTGAAGGGAAAGAAAGATCTGGTTTCAAATCCAACTTTGAACAAAGCCCTGCCCAAGATGACTCAGCAAAGGGAGTATCGTCAGCTGTATTGAAGGATTCTCCAACTCCAGGCAGTAAGAAGGGGTCTCCATCCTCAGGATCTTCAAGAAGAGAATCTCCTGTAAATAGAAGAGATTCACCGGGGGTCTCGCCTACTTGTGGGTCTGAGGGAGAACTACAACATCAATCAAAAATATCTCCCAAACCCGGCAGAGATCCAGTGTCTCCTATCCGCAGCAATTTTGAAACCAACCAAAGTATGTCAAGCACATTTACTGTGGACAAAGGCAGCTCTTTCTTGGAGAGTATGAGTTCAATTGCAGAGTCAGCCCTTGGGTCATTTAGTAAGGGAACCCACCGGGATAGAATACTCCACAGTCCTGGGTCAGGGAGTATCAGAACCCATAGAAGAGTTCGAAGTCGAGATTATCAATTGCGATCAGAGAAGTCGAGGTCAACTCCAGAGTTGAATTCAATGGAAGGAGGTAGAAAATCAGGTTCTGATGGAGAGAGGGATATCTTGTCAGTACAAGAAGCCTTGAGACTAGGCATTGGAAAGTCTGCACATCATGAAAGAGAAGAGACGAAAGAGGTGAAGGGTGTTGAAGCCAATAGCACTAATTTAGATCTTGCTAGCAAGTTACGAGGTCATCGACGTAAAAGAAGTAAAGATTTAGACTCTAAAATTGATGAGTGGAAGAAAGAAGGTTCACCTGAATACCATCATGGAGAAGGGAGAGAAGATTCTTCAAAACCTGAAGATCAACATCGCAAAGGAAGTCAACCTAGGTCAGAGGAGGAAGATATAGCTGCCAATTTACCTCCAACTAAAGATGGGCGTCCTGTTTTAGACGGTCGTCGACGCCATTCATCTGGCAGTGGACCTAACAGTCCCATTATTATGTCTGGTGAGAGACACGGAGGTGAAGAAAGGAGTAAAATGACTGTAGCTGAGATGCTTGAACAAAGAGCGAAGACTTTGAAATCAAGTTCCCTTAATTCTTTGTCAGGAAAAAGCAGTGAAGACAGTGGGTCAAGGCAAGACATAAATACTGCCTCTGGTTACAAGAGTGAAACATCCAAAAGAACAATCAGCAATGAATCTCTTCTCTCTGGAGCTAGTTCCAAAGGGGATGGATCTAAGCGCACTCATAGTAGTGATTCTCTCATGAGTATACGCACCGGATCGCACAGCAATGAATCTTTACCTGGAAGTGCAAGGACAGATAACTCAAAAAGATCTCCCAGCAATGAGTCTTTACCAGAAAGTATCAGAGAAGAAAGAGAGTCAGATCTATCCCCTGCATCATCCCAAACAGTAATTCCAAATCAACTGAGCGCATCACAATACACACACTATCATTCACGTGGGAGACATCACTCCTTAGAGTCATCCAAAGACATTGGTCACCACTCTGCTACAAGCAAAGATTCAGCCTCAACCGCAACAACCACCAGTAAATCTAACAGAGAAACTCCTTCTGTTGATTCAGCATTTTTGCAGACATTGGAAAGTATGACAAGAAATCACTCAACATCTGTCAAGGAGACGAAAGAGTCTCTAATGAACAGGAAGCTTGCCGGGGAAGGAAGTGATGGCTCAGGATCTAAGCCTCCATCTGATGATGAAAGAAGGTCTGGTCGAAGGTCAAGGAATTTGAGTGAGAGTGATGGAGAGGCATGTACATCAGATGCTGGATCTCAACTACCTCCCAGAGCACCAAGTGAAAGTTCATCTGGGAGTCATTCTGATGATAATAGGCATCACTCACGCCGCCGCCATCAGAGGTATGATTATTTTGTCAAATATGACTACTTTGTTGCTCTATCTCTAACAATTTGCTTAATTAATTCTTACCTATTGAATTGTTTAAGTTTGCGATTTAGTCTGCAATGGTAAAATGTGGGAGTAGAGTGCATAAATGATGCTAATATTTGCACATTTTACTTGTTGATGAAATTAAAGTCTGCCAGTATTTTTTTTATGCAAACAATAAATGCCATGATCGAGATTATACAGTAATACTTATTTCTCATATCTGCATCATTAACTAATAATGATAACAATAGGTAGTCCTTCAGAGCCATTAGCCATGAAACTGGAGTTTTTCCGGGTTTCTCTAATGTGAAGTGGAGAATAGCAATTACTTGCTATCCTTTAGATAGGGTGCTAGTTTATCGCAAAGTGCTTTCCACCAGATCTAACAGACCCAGCTCCGAATCACTGCTGGGTGGACAGGGGGATCAGAAAAATTATTGATTGCACCCGGGATTGGTTACGGCCCTATTGCATCTGAAGTGAGTGCTCTACCATTGAGCGCTTCAGGGACCCCAAATGATAAAAATGCTAATAATAAATATGTTAATGATAATGATGGTAATGATAAGTTGTTGATAATGATAATGATTTATCTTAAAAGATGTCATTTTTGCAATTAACTTTATTATTTGTTTTACCCTGACAGAACCCCATCTGATCATCGGCCTGCCACGTCTTCAGCGTCTCACCAGGAATCGTCAGATCCCAGACACCCAGCACACAGTCCTATCATCATGGAAGGGGGAAGACTGCCAAAGTCTGGCTCTTCCAGCGTCAGAAGGAATCAATCCTTCCATGGCTTGTTACCATCGAAACACCAGGACACTAAAACAAATCCCTCTTCTACTGAGGTGTGTTATTTGATTCATCGGTATATCCAGATCTTTTATAAGAGGCCACATTTGGCTTAATTCTAAAATTTCTTCTAAAAAATTCGAATTTTTATATCAAAATTTTAAAAGAAAACCGGTTAATATCATAAATATTTTTTGTTTTTGTTACCTGTGACAAGTTTGTTGATCCTATTAATTATTTGAAACCAATTGATTTTTATGGGCGTAAACCATGATATGATGCCAGATTAGAAGTGACAAATGAGGAAGCAGGTACTATTGTAAGATAAAGATCTGAAAAAGTGTGTATGAAACAGTAAACTCCAATGTCTTCATTCTCGTCCTCTCATGTTCAATGTTTGTGTTTTGTAATACAGGCGAGGGTTCACAGTGGAAGCCAAATGTGGTCTCCTTTGAAAGATTTCTGTGAAGAATATTAGTATAAAATTGTCCTGACTATAGGTCCCGATAGCTCAGTTGGTAGAGCACTTGCTTCACAATCAAAGGGACCGAGATCAATCCTGAGTGCAGTCGAGATTTTTTTCTAACCCCAGCTGGGTCTGTTAGATCTCACGGAAAAGCACTTTGCGATAGACTAGTGTCCTATCCAAAGAGTAGCAAGCCATTGCTATTGTCCATTTCACACTATAGAAACAGGGATAAGTTCCGGCTTCATGGGCCTCATGGCTCTAAAGGAAGTTTTATAGGATAACCTCTGTGGTTTAATGGTAACCCGCCTGACTGGTAATCAGGAGATTTGAGATTCAATTCCAAGTTGAGGCAGGCTGATTTTGGTTTGTTTTGTTTTTTTCTTCTTCTATTTTTCTTTCTTTTATTGTCTGGCACTGTTTCACATACACTTTTTCAGGTCTTTATTTTGCCACGTTAAACCCATCTATTCAGTCACTGCAATGTGAATTGGACTTTTAAAAAAACAAACCTGGCGAAAATTTTATTCCTGATTAATTTAATCAAGCTCTTAAATTCGCAAATCTGTGACTAACAAAGTGACCTGTAATTTATATCTATAATTTATATATCATATGACTATTTCCTTTCACAGGAGGTTTCACCCCCAAAACAAGAGGAGCCAAGTTCAAGCCAGAGCCAGTCACATGCTGGGGTAAGTCATGTATTCAAATTAATAAATAAGTGATACACCACGTTGTTGCAGATGAATATTCCTATAACAAATGTATCGCACCTGTCACATTAATTGATTATTGGACATCTTTAGCCCGATAATGAATAAATTAGTTAATAATAATAAGTTAATAGAGTAAGACTGTGCATATATTATTTTCCCCTATTTTGTATAATACTACATTGAGAATACGAGCTGTTTATATATAATGTAGGGAAAGAACAATTTGTTGATTGTCATAAACTTTATATCACAGCCCTTTGTATTATTACAGAAAAATTAACTATTTGCATTGGTGCATTTGAAAAAAAAAGAAAGATCATCGACCATCTCATTTTTTATAAAAGATTAATATTGACAAATGTTGAGTTGTAACAATTTACTTAGGTTTGCAAAAATAAAAACAAAAAATTCTTTTTACCAAAATAGGAGGTATTCATAAAAAATAATTGAAATATTTCTATATTAGACTCTAGAATTAAACGACCTCGAGTATTGCAATATTCATTAGACCCATAGAACTATTTAACAATTTAAGACTCATTAAATCCGTATTGCTCTATTGATTAAATAGTTATACTGAGAAAAAAAAGTCAAGGCATCACGATTACACCAACTTATTTTGTTTTCAGTTCACAATGTATGATTTTATCAGAAGGAATAAATGTATTAGTTATATATTTTGAATTTGTCAAAGTTCATCACCTCAAAAATCTGAGAAAGTGTGTATGGTACAATGCAAGTCAGGCAAAATAGAGAGATACTGGAAGAAAGTAATCAGCCTTGTTTAAATAGAAAGACAAGGTTGGCTGCTTTTATTGCATCCTTTTTTTTTTCTAGAATTTTTCTTTCTGCCTTGTCTTGTAAAGCATCTTACAGACCTTTTCAACTGTTTTCTTCACACCTAGGTCTGCTCACACTTAAATTTCCACCGTTTTATTTTATATTTTATATTTGTTGGATTTATCCTTCATCCCACCTTACCCCTATCAATCTCTTTTTTGTATGGTAGAATGTTTATTGCTTTCATTTTTCCAATTTTTGTTATTTCAAGGATGAGTGATTCTATCATTCCTGCCTGTGGTACGATCTTTCGCTAGATTATGTTTTTTGTTTGCTTCTTATATCATAATATTATAGAAAGATATGCTTGATTCTTCTTCAATAGTTTAATTTGGTCTCTTTAGTTTTTGTAATTTATGTAATGGTTTAATAAAACCATCACACAATTATCCTATACCATTTTCCTCTTCCTCTAGTCCTTCCTCCTCATCTTGCTCCTCATCCTCCTACTCCTCCTCATCATCAACACCACCACCATCACCATCATCGTCATCATCATCATCGTCATCATCATCATCATCATCATCATCATCATCACCGTCATCATCATCATCATCATTATTTTTATCATTATTATCAACATCATCATCATCATCATCATCGTCATCATCTTTATTTTTCACATTATCATCATAATCGTCATCATCATCATCATCATCATCATCATCATCATCATCATCATCATCATCATCATCATTATTTTTATCAATATCATCATCATTGTCATCATCATCATCATCATCATCATCATCATCATCATCATCATCATCATCATCATCACCATTTATATTATTATTTCAACTCTAATTATACTGATCAAAGCGTAAATAGACAAGCCAAAAAAAAGAACCTTATTGCAATACTTCATAGTTCATGTGAATTTGTTAGATGTGCAAATAGATAATCACTAGAACTAGACGTTATATCCTATTATTGAAAAGTTATTATTATTCATTTGCTTTTATTGTTATTCTTTTAAAACGATATTATTAACTAATCTAGGCAGATGTTTCTTCTGATGTTATTCTTTATCAGTGCCTTATTTTTTGGGAAGATTAAACAAAAAAAAAACTGCATCAGGATGTTGGAAAAATGTATGTTTACTTTTATTCATCGGAGCTTTTAAACATTTATGAAACACGCGGCTTTTCTCAAAATTGGAAGTGTAAAATCCATCACTGTTTTGTAAACCTGATGAAAAGAATGAATTAATAAAAACATGGCCAATTTCTAAAAAAAAATGTTTTGTTTAATTGAGCTTTTATATAGCGCAATATCCACTAACTGGCGCTGATATGACCTTATGTGTTGCGAGCACCGTAAAACCCTTAAAAACATAAATAAACAATATCCACTAAACATGCTCAAAGCGCTTTACAAGGGGTCCCTGACTAACTGGAACACATAACATGTAGAATGAAAGATGACACCTGTTAGGCGTTATTACAATTTTTTTCCAACATAGACAATGCTGTTAACAACCAGGTACTCATTTTACACCTGAGTACAGTGAGAGAATATGAGTAAAGAGCCTTTTCCAAGGACTCAATTATGCGACAAGCGAGGCTCAAACCCAGGACCTTCCAATCCGAAAGCAAGTGACATACTACAAGACCACATAGCCTCACAACTTCTATTGCCAAGGGTGACTAGATGATTCTTTAAAAGAGTATCTACAATGTTCTACTATTTTTTGGGGGTTTCTTTTTTGTTACAAAATTCTTGCCAGCCATAACAAGTCAGTATCTTGTAGATTTTTGTTTTTGTTTTGTTTTTTGCTAAGTTCAATTGATAATCTGTTATTATTGCCTTTTTATTTCATAAGTTTTCAAGTATCTGTTGGTTTGTAGTGGTCATTATGCAATATCTTGGAGAATTGAAAACATATTATTAATCTACTGGTGGGGTATTGGATTGAAATAATTTCTTGGTAGTTGTTGATTTAATCTGATTTTTTTTCCAATAAGTTTGTCCATGAATTCATATATGAATACCATTATATATAACATCAAGTCTAAAACTATTTACAAAGAAAATCACAAAATTTTTATTCGGATATTGTTATTGCTGTCTTAAATCGAAATTTTTGTTTCTTTATCATTTTGTTGCAGAGATCTGAATATTTGTAATTTTATAAATAATGAATAGTTATTTCATCTAAGACATCATATTATCTTCCACACTGTAAAAAAAGACTTCTCTAGATTCTTAACTTATCCTGATCAATTTGACAAATTATTAATTGACAGAGAACAATTCAAAATCAAAAAGTTTTAAAATAGGGGTCGGAAAATCACAGAACTTTTTAATTAATAAATTTTTATCTCTGACCATATTTTGTTTTAATCGCATTTCAGGAGAATCCATCATCGTCCCGTACAAGAAGTCATCTTCGGTCTCGAACCCCCAGTCCTGCTCGCACACGCCAGCCAATAATCTCAGCCGCTCACCTTAACAGGAAAACATCTGATTCGGGCAACAACTAACAAGAAAATTCTAATTTTAAACATCACTGTCGGTTAATATTTATTAAAAGTTATATGAGTAACACAATGGTATAGTTGTAAGCAAGAGTATGACATTCATCAACTGTTTATTTGATTTATCACCTTGTAGTAAATTGCAGCCCCTAGCATGTCCAACATAAAATGACTTTTGTTTTCTTAAGAGATGAGGGTAAGTCTGCATCAGTTTATTTGTCTGTTTGTTTTTTTTTTAAATAATTAGTAATCTCAACTAGTGCCAATTTTATCTGAAAAATAGTGGCTCTGATGTTTAAATATATCCCTTAGGGTTGGTTAATGTATGGTGCTTTTGCTATGCTGGAGGCTTCCGATTTGATCCACGCCTCGATGTATCTTTTACACTCTCCCCCTATTTGTTGTCCTTCTACATTACTTTCTGCACTCGTCCTTGAATGGGAATACCAGATTTTACCCTGATTCTTAATAATTTGAGTGTGTTCTATTTTCTCGTTGTGGAAAACCGTACTTATCATAATGGGACATTTAGGTCGTTAGACCTATTTTTCTGGTTCTGGGAATTGTAAGTGATGTAATCACCCCAAAACAATCAAAACAATTAATTATAGTGGCTCTAAGTCAATAAGAAATAGGGATTCTTTTTCATTGTTTTAGAATAAAATGCAGCCTCGTTGTTTAATCACATCAGTGAGTAATGTTAACTGTTGTTATTTCATTGCACTGTGGAATGGATGTTTTGATTTCAAGCAAAAGTACAGAAAACGTTATTACCCCGTTCACTTTTCTCTATACATGTTTTTTTTTAAATTGACATTTCAAGTTAATTTTAAACATCTTATATTCCTAATTTTAAATCTTTGATAAAAAAACCCCAACAAAATCCATTTTGTGTTGGACAGACCATGGCTCAGCTGAAATGAATGAAGGCTAAAACTGAGATAAAATACAATTATGTCCATACTTTCATGTTTAAAGACCTGCTGGAGTTAAGTTGTGACAAATAGTAAGACTAAGTCATATCAGATTTAAAAAAAAAAGAATTTATCAGAAAGGAATGTGCTATAGACCAGTGTCTTATTCAAAGGGCAGCAAGCAATTTTTACCATCCATTAAAAACAAAAAAAAAAACAAAAAAAAAAAAACAGGATAAGATATTGCTCTTTTGGCTTTATTACTTTGAATGACTGATTTCTTTTACAGCAGGAGTGCGCCTTACTATCTAATAGAGAGAAATAGGGAAGGAGGGGTACTATGAGGCATAATAAAAGTATTTTCAGTAGTTTAATCAATAACGTAATTCGATTTAAAGTTTTCAAATCTTAGTTTGTTGTATGCCTGACTTGATGAAATAATTTTATTTCACATAATTTGTTTGATTTGATTTTTATTTTTTCATTATTAAAGCAAACCATTACGAAGTCAGTATTAAATTTCAGTGTTCAAAGCAGGGCTGCCAGATGGCCACGTGTTTGGCCAAAATTGGCCACACAGATAATCGCGTTTCTTTGATTATTTTTTTAAAAACTCCTCTAGTTTAGTCGATTTATTTTGTTATTAAAATCAATGAGGGGGTCTAAATGTTAATAGTATTGAGCCACGTGAGGTTCTATTTTGGCACTTTTGAAGTCGAAATTGGCCACGAGGAACTCTGGCCATCTGGCAGCCCTAGTTCAAAGCTGTGTCAGCAATAGTTGGTAAAATTGCAAGCTTATTTTGTTTTCTTTCTATTTTTTTCCTTGACTAATAGGCCTTAATGTGGCTGCATGTATTACATAGAATGTAAACGTTTCGATAATTTTAATAATTTAAAAAAACCTTTTTTTAAAAAAATGGCTATCTGAGTAATTTGTAACACGTTTTGTACATTAGCTTATTTTCCATACCATTAAATCAAGAATGTAAGAATATGAGATATTAATCAACCTAATTTCCTCAAACCAGGCACAATGATGGTTAATGTGCTATATGTTCATATTTTAAAATGTTGTTTATAACTTGATTGCTTAACCGAAGTGCTTAACTATTCTCTGCTTATTTGAAGAAAGCTGTCAATATTGAAAATGCTCCTTATTATCTAAGGTTCTACTTAAAACCACACAAAAGCAAGACCATAGATCTCATGCACATGTTTATTAAGTCTGGTAAAAGAGCTCAAAGAATGGACTCATTCATCATTTTTTGGGTATTTTTTTCACAGAATAATCAAACTATGATAATTTGTGTTACTGTCAACTGGAGTGACTGTGCCTCTCGGAGTGATTTTGCCTCAACCGATTTGGTTGTGCAGCTATGTGGTCTTGTGGTATGACACTCGTTTTCGGATCGACATGTCCTGAGTTTGAGCCTCGTTCGGCGCATAGTTGAGTCCTTAGAAAAGGCTCTTTACTCACATTCTCTCACCATACTCAGGTGTAAAATGAGTGCCTGGCCGTTAACAGCCTTGTCTATGTCGGGGGGAAAACATGTTCTCCATGTTACATGATGCTGTTGGTCAGGGACCCATTGTAAAGCACTTTGAGCACGTTTAGTGGATATTGTGCTATATAAAAGCTCATTTTTTCCCCCAGGATTTGGAGCATTTCGAGTACTCTCAGGCTTGTGAGGACTCAATTTTCTATCAAAAGAAAAAATTGTCACAAAACTAAATATAACCTAATAAGTCCAAATCTATAGAGGGAAAGTCACGCCTTGAGGCAAAATATGACGGTAAAAAAGTAGTCCTTCAGGGCCATTCGGCCCATGGAGCCGGAGTTTATTCCAGTTTCTCTATATCAATTGCTTGCTACCCTTTGGATAGGATGCTAGTCAATTGCAAAGTACTTTCTGCCAGATCTAACAGACCCAGTAGACCACCCACTGCTGGGTGGACAGGGGGTCAGAAAAAAATCTCGACTGCATCTTGGATCGATCTCCATCCTTTGATTTTGAAGCGAGTGTTCTACCAACTGAGCTATCAGGATCCCTTAATGTGACGATAACTGACTATTAAATAAGTACATGTAAACGATTACCTTTACCATTATTACTATGTATTAAATAGATATCACTGAAAACAGTTGATAAGCTGTAATGTAAATTACTTCCCTAGCAATATTCTGTGTGTCCTTACAAACACAGGATCAAACAGTTTTCAATTCAAAGAATACGCGACATTCTAAACTTTCCGTTAAAACAGCATTCCCTAATTTCACAAGTCATTTACTATTGGATCCTCGGGATTCAAGTTAGCTAGCATTGTAACGTTTAACTTGATCCATATTGTGTACATAATCCTCTCATCATCATCATCGTCGTCATCATCATCATCATCATCAGCGTCATCATCGTCATCATCATCATCGTCGTGATCATCATCATCAATTAAAAGGTTTATTTTTGGCAATTGCCAATATCATCATCATCATCATCATCATCATCATCATCATCATTATCATCATCATCATCATCGTATATATATATATATATATATATATATACACACACACACACACACACACACACACACACATATATATATATATATATAGTAGGAAAACGTCTCGACAGTGACACACTATGTTTAGGATCATACTCAAAAGGAAAACGTAACGATAACGGAGAAAAATTAGTCCAGTTCTGTGAACAGAGAAAACTTTTCATAACAAACAGTGCTTTCAACCACCCATCAAGACACCAGACAACATGGGTAGGACAAAGGAAAGACCAAACCCAAGACAAAATGATAACAATACACAACCAAATAGACTATATCATATGTCGACAACCGCCATAAACACTACTCAACCAACTCGCGATCATACGGTGGAACACTGCTAACATCCGATCACAAACTTGTAAAAACGAATTTCAACATAAATGTGTACAGACAACGAAGACAGAAAGGTAAAACGGCAGTCAAAATAAACACGGCAAAAATAGTAAATGAGCGAGAATGTCGCATTCATTACCAATATGAACTTAACTCAAGTCTATGGAAAATAAAGCAAAACAGCAATCCAAACAATGAATGGAAAGAGACGCAAGCGGCAATGAAATATGCGGGGCAGAAAGTGCAGGCTCTATTAATACAACTAAGAACAAACCAAATCGAACGCCTAACATCGCTATAAACGATCTATCGCGGCAACAAAAAGAACTTAGGATCAGGATACAAAACACGAAAGACTCGGAAGAAATAATAAACCTGAAAACGGAACGAAACAAAATACTGCATTCCATTCGATCACTTACAATAAAACACAGAAACGAGGAATTAGACAAAAAAGTGGAAGACATAGAAAAGTCCAAAAATAACGCATCGTCTATGTTCAAAGCGACGAAATCTCTGAACCGAAAACCATTCGAGAACCCAAAACTACAGGATAAATTTGGCAAACAGACAACAAATCCCAACGATATCCTTGACATTGTAACTGACCACTTCCAGCAGAAACTTCACAAACAAGTCTCACAAATATCGCCCTTCTCAGGAAACCCTAGAGACCTAAACAACCGCATCACAACAACTGAAGTTAGAAATAGCATAAAGTGCCTAAACAATAACAGATCCCCAGGCGAAGATGAAATTCCCGCTGAATTGCTGAAATGCGGTACCCTCTCCCTGGATCTGAGCATTGCAAACATAATGAACAAAACATTCTCAACACACAAAGACTGGGACATAAACAGCGGTGTCCTAATTACAATACAAAAACCAGGAAAAACGAAAGGACCCGTAAACAACCTGCGCCCAATAACATTACTGAATACCATAAGAAAAACACTGTCAACTATTGTCCTCAACAGAATTAGACCGAAAATAGAAAAATATCTATCACATAGCCAAAGCGGGTTTCGCCAAGACCGAAGCACATCGGACGTTGTATGGACACATAAATGGTTGGCAGCAAAGGCACTCAAAGAAAACATATCCATAACAATAACCGGAATCGATATGTCCGCAGCCTTTGATACGATCGACAGAGGAAAACTTTTGGAGATATTAACAGACATAGTAGACGAAGACGAGCCCCGAATAATCCGATTTCTCCTCAGCAACACAAAGATACAACCAAGGATATACGGGGCCACAAAACAGACGCAGTTCGAAAGTAACATCGGGACCCCCCAAGGAGATAGTCTGAGCCCGATTCTGTTCACAATATACTTAGAACACGCTCTGAAAGAAGTTCGAAAAGTCATTCCAAAACCAACGACTCATATTGAGAATGCAATCCCAAGAGAAATCGCCTATGCAGATGATGTAGATTTTATTGGATCAACACCAGCAAATATAGACATCATACAAAATACCCTCATGAAATATAACCTCCAAGTCAATGCCAATAAAACCGAATTTACAACAATATCGAGGAACAAAGAGGAATGGAAAAGAACAAAGAAAGTCGGCTCACTAATTGGAGACACCGAGGATGTACAAAGAAGAAAACAGCTATCAAACGCCGCACTCAGTAAACTCACCAATGTGTGGATTAGAGGTGACAAAATAAAGAGAAAAACCAAACTGAAACTGTACCGTGCTCTTGTAAAACCGGTACTTCTGTATAACTGCGGCACTTGGGCGTTGACAAAATCCAAAGAAGAACATCTGGATGCCTTCCATCGCACACAGCTAAGAAGGGTACTGGACATCAAATACCCAAAAAAGATCTCAAATGAATCACTCTATAAGATCACAAAAGAAAGACCAATCTCCCTTGACATTTTACAACAACGATGGCAACTTTTCGGTCACATACTACGCAGGGACAAAAACATACCAGCTAACCAAGCCATGTCGGGATATTTCCAAAAACACGGGAACCTTTTTAGAGGAAGACCGATCACAACACTCCCTGTGATCCTAAACAAAAACCTCACAACACTTGGACAAAGCATTAGTCTCATAACGGCAGGGACCTTGAAAATCTGAGAACCCTAGCAGAGGACCGGCAATATTGGAGACACCTCACACAGGAAATACTGGAAACAGCCAAGGCGACCCGATCTTTCGGTCGAGACGCGAAAGGCATCTAAGTCAAGTAAGTCATATAAATATATATATATATATACACACACACACACATACATACAGATCATTATAGCATGTGCATATGTACGGAGATTTACAAGGTTTGTGATTCTATTTATCTCTCTATCCATGTCAGTAACAGTAATTCCCTTCCAATGAATAGTAGATTCTAAATGACTGGTAGTGATAATTCCACTAATCATTGACCTTTTAAAGCTTGTTCCCCCCCCCCCCCTTTCCTCTCTTCCTTAGTGTCAACCATTTATCATGTTTTATTTATATGAATGTAAAAACTATTGAAGTTACAGATGACCTATAATTACGCATAATATTCATATTAAATGTTTTCATGTAAATGACTGTACTGGCCCATTTAACACACAACATGATGTTTTGAATTATATTTTTTAAACATGGACAATGTCAATGCCATGAATATGAAATAAACTCGGGCACATAATCTTTTGTTTACCTGGTCTTAGTATTGTTTACTTTTCTATTTTGTTATGTGGTGGATGGAGATTCTCTCAGGACCGGGAAACATTTGACCCCAGGCAAGGTTCTAAACAGGGTCCCGATAGCTCAGTCGGCAGAGCCCTTGCTTCACACACCGAGGGACCAAGATCAATCAAAGATTTTTTTCCGGCTCCCCCTGTTCATCCAGCAGTGATTCTGATTGGGTAGCTGGGTCTGTTAGATCTGGTGGAAAGTAATTTGCGATAGACCAGCGTCACACCTAAAGGGTAGCAAGCAGTTGCTATTGTCCGTTTCACGCGATAGAAACCGGGATAAACTCCGGCTCCGTGGACCTATTGGCTCCGAATGACTACTTACGGTTCTAAAGGTTCCAGCAGTGAGGTGGGGGGGGGGGGGTGGAATGAAATTATTAAAAAAAAAAAAAAAAAAAAAAAACCAAAAAAAACAAAAAACAAAACAAAACAAAACAATTAAAAAACAAACAAACTTACAAACAAAATCAATGAATAATTTTGTTCAATAAACGTCCACATTTGATTTATGACTATACATGTAATGTAATGGGAAATTTATATAGCGCCATTATCTATTTACAATGCTCAATAGCGGTTCACAATGGCAATAATCTATCCTTTTCAAACATACAATAACAGTTTTAATTGTATGGCCAAAGTAATGTGATAAGATTTACTCTATATTTGATGATAAGTTATCAGTGTGATCATACGTATTCTTAGCCAAATATAGAATATAATAGAAAAAGAAGTGTAAAGTACAACTTAGCACAAACAAAAAAATTCAACAGAGCATATCAATGTAGCGAAAGCTGTAATATTTACTAGGAAATGCTCTCTAAGCATTTCAAAATGAAAAGAAAACATTTAATTTCGAGCGCGGTTTTGTTGCATAATCTTGCTTTGTACTTTGCGTACAAAAAGCATTATTATTTCCCTTTCGTTTTATTGGGAAAAAGCACAATAGCAAGAATATTATGAGGCATTCCTATTATTCTTTGGAAGAAAAAAAAAAAAACAAAATATAAAACCATCCTCCAAATAAAGCCTCCCAAAAAACAGAACTTCAGGAAATATCCCCCCCCCCCCCCCCCCCCGCTTTTATTCCTTTTAGCTAAAAAAAAAAAAAAAAGATTTCGACGCGTAATGACATCATACCACAATCTTAATGTCAAATTTTTGAATTCAAGAAACAAACATAGCGAGAAAGCTTACAAATAATATGATGATTTTGAGGCCATAGGAGGGGCATAACTCCTGTTTAAAATTTCAAACTCGTTCCATCCCCAATACGCGCTCCCAAAGTCGCGCAGCGGCATTAAGAACATTCGGTTGTTGTTTTTTTAATTTTTTTATTAGGTATTCAAGAGAGAGAGAGAGAGAGAGAGAGAGAGAGAGAGAGAGAGAGAGAGAGAGAGAGAGAGAGAGAGAGAAGTGTGCCATTCTTCTCATAACAGAAAGTGCGTACATGTGTGTGTACACAATATTATGTTGTTTGTGTGTGCGCGTGCGTGTGTGCACGAGAGAGATGGAGAGCTCAAAAGAAGAGAGAGAGAGAGAGAGATTCCACCACGAGACAGTGAATCTGCGTATCAAATAAAAAGTAGTTGAATGTAATTGTAATATATTTTACCTTTGAATAATGATACACAAATTAATTGAACACTTGTTCAGGTCTTTATCTAAACAGTACCGGCCCTCTAGTTTCTCAATTTGATAAATTAATTGAACTACAACGCTCAATGATTCTTGAAAGACTGGTTATTTTGTATGCTTGAGATTCTTCTTCTTCTTCCTGTATTATTTGCTGTCCATTATCGTGCATTGTCGCAAGTTTTACACAAACAATATTTAACATGACATAGTTGTATATTGTAGTATTCGTATACATTGATCCAAATCATGTGCTTCCACCGTGTCTTCAATGAGGT
>NC_088362.1:52140138-52175138 GCF_034508935.2 Berghia stephanieae
GACAGTGTCTTCATTAACTATCTATCTATTATGTAACGTTCTATCTTTTTATTCATCTATCTGTCTCTATTTGTCAATCTGATGTGTATTTTAGTATGAACTGTATGTGTGTTGTGATATGATATATATATATATATATATATATATATATATATATATATATATATAGAGAGAGAGAGAGAGAGAGAGAGAGAGAGAGAGAGAGAGAGAGAGAGAGAGAGAGAGAGGGGGTATAGAAAAGGAGAAAGGGGGTGGGGGAGGAGGAGATACACTAATCCACACTAATGATGAGTTATTATGTGACGCAATGTCCTGAGGGATTTAAATTGTCACAAATTACAAGACCCAACGCTAGTTTTAAGGTTTTAACATTGTTCAAAGGACAGAAGATCTGTTGAAAAATTCAAGGTGAGTGAATATCTTCTGAGGTAACCATTTGTCTTGTATTCTTTTTTTTTTTATTATTATCCACGTATCGGAGCATCACCAATGAAAAATACTGTCCATTGCAAAAATGTTATATCAAGCCCATAATAAGGTTATCAGACCTGCAAATATGAACAGCTCTGGGTCTTACCCAATCTATAGTTGGGGATAACGACGATAGCTCCCGTCCTATGTACGAAGCTAGAGCCATCAAGCAACTCATTCACGGCTGAGTAGCTCTTATAAGCTCCTCCATGAATGTAAAAGAATACTGGCAATGTAGCTCGACTCGCTGCCAGGTCGATGGGAGCGTAGATCTCTAGGTATAGACAGTCCTCTGAAATCTAAAAAGGGGAAAAAGTGAACATGTGTGAATATAAATGTTTCGGAAAGGAAGGAAGCAAGGAAGGACGACGGAGAAGCGGAAGAAGAAGAAGAAGAAGAAGAAGAAGAAGAAGAAGAAGAAGCAGAAGAAGAAGTAGTAGTAGTAGTAGTAGTAGTAGTAGTAGTAGTAGTAGTAGTAGTAGTAGTAGTAGTAGTAGTAGTAGTAGTAGTAGTAGTAGTAGATGAAGAAGAAGAGAAGACGAAAATTTCGCCCTTGTCTTTAAATGTCAGCGGGTCTGACATCCGAAGCAACTTATGGGCCTAGTTTAACATTGTTGTAATGGACAATAATTTGCGTTATTTTTTTTAAGATTTCTATTCCAACAATGAGCCCATAAGGAACTGGGTCATCAGACCTGCAAATAAGTGCACGTCGGTTTGAGAGTATTTCTATTATAATGATGCGCCTATAACAGTTTGGGTTATCAGACCTGCAAATAAGAACACGAATTTACTTTTTGAAGTAACGAATGTCTTACCCATGGTTCTGGTGTTATTATAGAAGAAGGATTTTGAAGACAAGCTGCTTTTCGTTTGCTGGCATCTAAAATATCAGGACGCCAAGGTTTTCCGTGCTGTGGGGGTCTCCACCTGCATTAAAAAATAATAGGAGATAAGGACAAAACAATAGACATTGTGTAATCGCTTTATCCTAATGTTGTTTGTTTAATTCTTATCAACAGCTATGGATATAATGAATAAATAATCAAAATGATAAGCGATTAGATAAATAAATACCTAATAAGTTAACTAATTAACAAATTAAATGAAAATGTCCATCCCAACTTGTACATATTATCAAATCTGGTGATCAAATTAATGTGATAATGAACTTGATTTAACATTGTGGTCATGGGCAATATTTTGCACTGTTCGAGAGCATTTCCATTACAACAATGAGTTTATAACATTTTGGGTTATTAGACCTGCCAATAAGAACACGTCACCCCCTAACCATCCAATGGAAATGTCTGTTTTTAGATCTAGAGAAATAAAAAGGCGGAACCCAAGTGTCAGTAAGGATTAGTTGGGTTTTCTTTTTCTCCAAGGAAAACAACGAACGTCAAGCGGAATGCTGGAGGGGTTTGAGTCCGAAATTACATAATACATGTTGAGTGCATTTACTAAGATTATACTTAATTATACAGATTTGTATATTTAGCGATTCATTTATGTTTTCGTTGTTTCTTGTTGTTGGTTGAAGAAGGGTTTTGAGCCCAAAACGATCCGTGTTTGGAATATTCATTTTTTGTTCATAACTTTTTTTAGAGAACAATAACCTGAATGGTTTTAAACTTCAAATGTTCTCTGGTGATTCTTAGTCCAATAGATTTACTTGAGAGTGGTAAGTTTTTTTTTGTCTGGATGTGACTTACCAGGTATTGACAGTCGCCTACTTATATATTTCTATTGCTTATTTCATGGACTCTCATCATTCTTGTCCAGCAATGATTAAACATAATCAACGTCCAGTTTTCACCCGTATAATGCCTGATCAAATTTCAACTTTTCGAAGGTCAGCGGATCAAACCTCTGAAAGTCTCGAGTTTCACGATCGGTGGATCAAAACTCTGAAGTCTACATACGAACTTTACGCACCATGATTTATTAAATTTTTTGGCGGATCAGACCTCTGATGACATCTAACTGCGGCAATTTACACCAAAAAGAAAAGATATAACAATGTAAAATTGCATGTAAGCTTCAAATTAATATACAAAAAACAGATCAAATGGAAACCAGAAACGTCCATTTTATCTGTTTTTGTATAGTCTGTACTGTTTCATTCATCCTGTTTTGTTGATAAAGGGGAAACCCAAAACGTCCATGCCATCTGTTTTCGTATATTAAATTGAAGCTTACATTCACTTTTACATTGTTATTTATTTCTTCAAGCTTCGAGCAGCACCATTTACATTACTCAAAAAGAAAAGAGAACAGTGTATTCTTGTACCTCAATTCACCCAGTGGTGGTTCAGCAAACGGCACTCCATGAAATGCCAGCACTCCATTCTCGTAGATTCCACGTATAACGCCGTACTTTTTCAGTGTAACCGTGGGAGAGACACCGTCACTAGTGAGTGGCTGGCTGCTCTTTGCTGTTTTAGGTGGTTGTTCCCTTTGTGCTTTTCCAAGAGGTTGGTCGCTTTGCTCTATCTCAGGTGACTGATCACCCTGTTCATTTTCAGATGGTGGGTCATCTTGTCCTACTCCAGATATTTGGTCACTCTGAGACATTTTAGATGCCGGGTCACTTTGTGTTGCTTCAGGCGGTTGTGAAAAATCATTGGCTTTTGACAAAGCAGGTGGAAGAATTACCAGGGCGACTGCCACCAACAACATAACAGTGAGTAAAAGCAGTGTCCACAAAGAGGTAGCCGAGCGGTCTGGTATATTAAAAAAAAAAGAAATTAATCAGTTATTGGTATATTCTGTAATTACCTACATATTTTCTACATAATATGTTACCCATCGTCGCACAACGGTATTATGTCTTTGTAAAAACGATGCCCCAAAAATTTAGCTTTTATATAAAGCAATATTCACTACTTTGGACAACATGGGTGATTCCTGTTGATATCAGACATCTTGTTTGATGGATTATCTATATTCTTTCATGAGATGCCTAGGCGACGGTATCTAGTGGTGCCATTGTGAAAGATGATCATTTTTTTATCCACTAAACGTGCTCAAAGCGCTTTACATGGAGTCTCTAGCCAACAGAAACATTTAACATGTAGGACAAGAGATGACGCCTGTTAGGCAAAATTACAAAAAAAAATTTCCGACAGAGACAATGCTGTTAACGGCCAAGTACTCATATTACATCTGAGTACGATGAGAGAATGTCAGTAAAGAGCCTTTCCAAGACTCGACTATGCGCCGCTCATAGAGGGACTCGAACCTAGGACCTTCCGATCCGAAGACAAGTGTCTTGCAACAAGACCACATAGACGCTGGTGGTGGTGTCACCGTACTGAAAAGAGATAACATGACCAAAAAAGTACATGTTTAGTTTTTTGTTTCTTTAAGATAGTGAGCTTATTCCCCCCCCCCCACCCCCCCCCCCCCCCAAACGAAACATACAAACTTGACTCAATTCTCCTATTTATGAGTATTGACGCTATCCGTTTAGTTAAAATTTGTAAAGCGCTTTGAGCACGTGGATTTTGCGCCATATAAAAGCTCAATTTAGAATTTAGAAGAGAGAGAGAGAGAGAGAGAGAGAGAGAGAGAGAGAGAGAGAGAGAGAGAGAGAGAGAGAGAAAGAGAGCGGGAGAGACCCAAAGAAAGCTGGCGAAGGACCATGGAAAAAGAAATAATGGAAGTAGGCCTGTCCTGGAATACAGCAACAGCAAAGGTAGCCCATCGCATACAATTGGAGATGCCCAGGATACGCCGACCGACTATGCTGTACTTCTCGCTTGTCGGGTCAATGACCACCAAATTCATTCGCTTTTGAAAAGCGCTTTGAGCACGTTTAGTGGATAATGCGCTATACAAGAAGCTCACGTTTTTGTGAGACTTTGTGGTCTTATGATATGACACGACACTCGCTTTCGAATCTGAAGATCCTGGGTTTAAGTCTCGCTATGAGCGGCACATAGTTGAGTCCTTGGAAAAGGCTCTTTACTCTCTCTCTCTATCTATCTATCTATCTATCTATCTATCTATCTCTCTCTCTCTCTCTCTCTCTCTCTCTCTCTCTCTCTCTCTCTCTCCGTACTTAGGTGTAAAATGAATACTTGGCCGTTAACAGTGATGTCTCTGGATGAATAAAAAAATGTAATATTGCCTAACAGGCGTCATGTCTCGTAATACATATTAAGTGCTGCCGTCTGTTGGTCAGGAACCTTTTGCATAGCGCAATATATATATATATATATATATATATATATATATATATATATATATATATATATTGCCCATATATATAACTTTCATTGACTGTTCGTAAATGGACCTATAAAACTATTACCGAGAAATATTTCCGCTCCAATCTATTCTAACAGATTTTTTTGTTTTAGTTTTACACACACACACACACACACACACACACACACACACACACAATATATATATATATATATATATATATATATATATATATATATATATATATAACTAAACCAAAAATATCTGTTAGAATAAATTGGAGCGGAAATATTTCTCGGTAATAGTTTTATAGGTCCATTTACGAACAGTCAATGAAAGTTATGCATTACTCACTGTGCCTCAAAATTATTACCATATCTTCTTGACTTCAATGAATACATATTGTACTAAACACACTGAATAGTACAAACAGGTCATCAATATACATTTTCTCTCGAAAGGGATGTAGACGCTTAGAATAATGAATAAGTCATGACACTTTACGACGTCAATATTTATTAGAGTTATAATAGCCTCTCACCCCCTCACCCCCCCCCCCCCCCACCTCCCACCACATAATCAATACACAGCAGTCGAGGCTCAATAAAAATAACATCGCTCTTCCCAGAATATCCGAACTGTCGAGATACGTGAATAATAATTTTTTTTAATTAGATAAATAAACACATAAATAAATTCAAAAATAAATGAATAAATAAATAAATAGATAAATAAATGACTGAATAGATAAATAAATAAATAAATAAATATACACTACGTGTAATTACTTGTAGATTTGATAACTTATCCCAAATTATCATAGGCTCATTGTTGTAATGGAAATATTCTCAATCCAAAGCATAGCGAGAATGTAAAATCAACCCCTTAATAATTATTGCGTAAGGATATTAAGACCTGCAAATATATGCGCCTAGAGTAGCCGCATTATTATACAATTTTTGAACTTGTTTTGGTTAGCAGCATCGAGTTCTCGGCCATAGCACGACTTTAGGAGTGCTGATATCAAGAACGAGTGCCGAAAACCGATACAAGTTCCAAAACAATTTTATTATACTTCCCATTTAAAAATAAAAGTCAGCAAAGATCAATCTGGAATACATTCAGAAATTGTGTAATTATTAGAAAATGCCATTGATGGAGAAACCATTTGATTGTATTCTTGCGCGACATAACTTATAGATAGTATGCAGATGACGTCACTCAGGTCTTTGTTATTGTTTTTGCCATCCGCGTTTGTGAGTTGTTCTCACTAAACTGTTTTAACCAGACTATAAAAGTTCATGGTTACACAGAGTTTGTGTGTTGGTCTGTTATACTTCCGGATGGCAATGTTAGGAGCTTCTTAGCCAAGCGCATTCTATCTATATTGAGTTGGGTCATCATAACTTGTTACGTCACTTAAATTAGTATTAAAAAGGGGAGTAATATGCAAAATTCTATTTATTCATCTGATGATTTCATATTTACTGACGTTCATGATGACTTTGTAGGAAATGGTACAACTGGGATGCTATGATACAGTTTTTGACCACTAATGAATATATTGTAACCTCCCAAGGTCGGGCTCATCCCTCGGTCCGAAAATGCAATAAAGGCCAAAAACTGTTTAGTAAATAATCATTGATTATTTCCCTTTGTTTGTCGTCTGCAATCTGTGTCTCGAAAGTTCCAGGCCTCAAAAAAAAAAAAAAAAAAAAAAAAAAAAAAAAAGCAGTGCCCTTTCTTGCTACGGTTCAAATATACAAACGTGCATTTATTGGCCAATGAAGAAACAGCAACCGCTATTTATCATTGATAAAGGAGGGGTAATAACAAGTGTTCACAATGCCCATTTAGCATTTCTAAATCATGTATCAGTTTTGATGTCAAGATTGTGTGTGGAGACCAACAATGAAAAAAAAAAAACAAAAAACACACACATAAATTAAAAAAGAAACTTCCCAACCTCAGTTATTTGGATCTGTTTTCAATATTCGAATTACGAAGGCCCGGTTTATCTGGATGCCATTGTACTGTACTGTTAACTACGTCGTACTTCTCTTTACCAGATGTGGTTTTGGATTACATTAAATGATTATTTATTTTTAAGAAGAGGGCAAACGTATTGAGTAGAAGAAAGCTGGCAAAGAGAATCACCTTAACCATGCCGTTCTCACATCTCTCTTTCGTCTTTGGTGTTCATTCATCGGGTTTTACTGATAAAGGGTAAACCCGAAACGATCCCATTATCTGTCCTTGTTAAGTTGAGGTTTCTAGCCAATTTCGTATTGTTACCAAATTATATCAAACGCAAATTATTTGTGTCAATTCCACTGTTTACAACAAAAAAAACAACAACTCTACAGGCTAATGTAAAGCATTTTCGTGGTGAAAATGTCAGGAAGATGCTGTACGCCGGTACATTACAGTTGCGCTTTTTTGTAAAATGGGATAAATTTAACTCAAGCCAACGTGCACTTAATTGCAGGTCTGGTAACCCAATTCCTTTTGGTCTCAATGTTATAGTAGAAATCTGAAAAAAACGACACGCATTATTGTCAACAATGTTAACAATGTCAACAAAGGATGTTATGATGTCAGGCCTATATATATATATATAATTATATATAATATATATATATATATATATATATATATATATATATATATATGGATATATACGTCGACTCAAACGATTCTTGACGTAAAAATTGGAAGATAAATAAAAATGCGTCTGATTCAGTTTTCATCTGAAGTCTGTTTTGGTTAGCGAGAGAAGAAAGCTGAATCCAATGAGTCATAAAATTATTTGATACTTCACTAACTTTCTTTCGCGTTAGACGAATTCTCTCAATAATAATTTTTTTAATAACTCCGTATCCATTTACATAAAATTATTTAACACACAAGACAGGGCTCCATACTTTTAAAAGCTTAACCTCTACATAGAATCCTCTATTCTCTCTCAACATATCGAACAGCTTCCTCAACTCTCTCCACGTATTTTGTAGCATTTGAGTGGTAACTGTCGCCACAACTTAACTTATCTTGATTTGGAAATGGCTGCAATCTCTTAGTGGGGTGGCATAAACTCTGTCTTTAATGTAACCCAAGAAAAAGAAATTAAGAGGTGATATCAGGTGACCTGGGTGGCCAGTTGGGCCAACCCAGCCCTTCCAATCTATCTGCCAGGAAAGTTTATATCGAAACTGGCTCTCACATTCAGTCCCCAGTGAAGCGGTGCTCCATCTTGCTGGAAAACGACTTTGTTAATGGCAACTGTATGGGGTATGCAAAAAGATTCAAGTATTTCTAAGTATGATACGACAGTTACAGTGTTTTCGTTGAAGAAAAATGGTCCAACCACACGATCAAACATTAAAGCACACCAAAGATTGACTTTCGAAGTTTTAGCTTTAAACAGTATGAAGCCCTTACTTGTGTGTTAAATCAATTTTGTGTAACACTGAATCAGAATCATTTTTTTGGGGTCCAATTTTTGAGTTAAAAATCCGCTTGAGTCAAATTTCTCACTTCTTACAAAAAGCTCGACTGTAATGAAACGGATTACATCATCTTCCTAAAATTTTCACCAAGAAAAATTTGAATAGGGATGGAAAACTATGCAAAAAACTTGATGCTTCTATCATTTCTAGAGTTTAAGCTATTTCAATTCTTTGTTGAGTAGAAAGAAGAAAAGAGAACAACACCCCGTATAAATTGAAAATACATAAATAAATAGATAACTAGATAGATAGATAGATAGATAGATAGATAGATAGATAGATAGATAGATAGATAGATAGATAAAATAATAAAAACAAAATCCATGAATTAATGAGGCTCAACGGTTTTTGATAAATGGAATTGTGAATAAGATAAATAGATGGATAGATAGTTTGGTTAATAGACTTATTAAAATAACAATAACAATCAACTTACATCTTTTTGATGATACTCTGTCGCCCTTCGTTAATCCCACGTACTCGTCATCCGATGGCATTTTGCTTAATTTCAAACTGTAAAATATAATTAACACCAATATATTGTTATTATTCGTTGTCTTGAGACCAATAAAGTGTTATTATTCGTTGTCTTGAGACCATTCTGGTGTTATTATTCGTTGTCTTGAGACCAATATATTGTTATTTTTCGTTGTTTTGAGACCAATATAGTGTTATCATTCATTGTCTTGAGACCAATATAGTGTTATTATTCGTTGTCTTGAGACCAATATAGTGTTATTATTCGTTGTCTTGAGACCAATATATTATTATTCATTGTCTTGAGACCAATATATTGTTATTATTCGTTGTCTTGAGACCAACATATTGTTATTAGTCGTTGTCTTGAAACCAATATATTGTTATTATTCGTTATCATGAGACCAACATATTGTTAATATTTGTTAATATTTAATGTCTTGAGAATGAGAGGAATGTAACGCTAACCCACTTTAACCCACATCTTTGGCCCATCGTAGGAGTGAAGGATTGTTTAACCAGTTAACTGGCGTGGTTAAAGATTTGGCCAGAAAACTCGTCCTTCAAATATAGATCAATTTTAATGACCCCCATCTTGGAAATTAAAAAAAAAAACCAACAAAACTATCAAACCTGGGACCTCGTAGCCATTCCCTGCGACCTAATATTTTGGAAAGGGGCAGGCTCTGTATCTCAAACTTCAGTTCTGTTCCAGGATAGACCCGTCCCAAGTTTGAAACCTATGTACTGGAATGAAATGTACCGCACCTATCGAGACAGGGCAGTCATATCGCATTGTATCACAAGCAGTTATGAACTTGCTACAAAATTGGTGGAACAGACTGTCCTAGTACCCTGGTCATATCTTTTATGATAATAGAGAAATAAAACCGTCTACTACATGATCTTAAAGTGTTGGAAGCGCCGTAAAACCCTTAAACAAAAACAAACACAACCGCCTACTGCATTTGGACAAAACTGTCCAGACCAAATGTCTTGGGATCGAAAGGTGCTGGGTTCTAGTCCCATTCTGAGCGGCGCATTGTTGAATCCTTGGAAAAGGCTCTTTACTCACATTCTCTCACCGTACCAATGTGTAAAATTAATATCTGACATTTAACAGCGTTGTCTCTGTCGGACAAATGTGATATCGCCTAGCAGGCTTCATGTCTCTTCCAAAATGTTAAGTGTTATCGCTGGCTAGGGACCCCTTGTACGTTTAGTGGATATTGCTCTATAGTAAAGGCTTAAATTTAAAGTTTGTAGTTTGGTGGTGCAATCCATACATATTGCATTGTTATGATTTCCAAAGCGACACAGAGAGTCTCCCCTCTGGTGACACACTCATCCTGAACAATGTGTCTTGATAAGTGATCGCTGCCTCAACAAGATGTAGAAGGTTGTGAAAGCAGCCGTGACATTTCCAAGGCAACATCGGAGATCACCCTAATAGTATAACCTTTGCAATCGACCCTATCGCAATCTTTGAGATATTAGCGAATGCACCCAATTTGATTTTCTCTCTCATTTTTGTTTTCGTGAGCAATAAAATACAGACACATGCAATCTATATTTAATGCATCTTGCAAATGCTTTCTTGGTCTAGTTCGCAAGTGAACCGCGAAGTATGTCGTCCTGGAACAGCCTTGTCCTAGTGCGGTTCCTGTTTTGAAACGAAGATATCCTCATTGGGACAGAGGGACAGAGCTGTCGTTGTGCGGTGTGAATAAATAATGTGGTTATGCTTGAACCCAAAAACCCAAAGCTTCACTCCGCTACTGGTGTCAGTTCTTGTTTTAGACAGCCAGTTGGGTGTTTATTGTGCGGTTGTGGTCTTGTGGTATGACACTCGCTTTCGGATCGGAAGGTCTGGGTTCGAGCCTCGCTCAGCGCATAGTTGTGTCATTGGAAAAGGCTCTTTACTCACATTCTCTCACCGTACTCAGGTAAAAAATGAGTACGTGGCCGGAAAAAAAATGTAATTTCTCCTAACCATGTCTCGTTCTCGTTCTATGTGTTTCGTGTTGCTGATGGTCAGAGACCCTTTGAGCACGTTTAGTGAATATTGCGCTATATAAAAGTTCAATATATAGGTTACACATAGTTAAGTGTGTTTGTTAGTTTGATCTGGCGTGCAGAAATAGTAAACGCACAATATAATTATTGAATATCGCTTAGTGTTAGGCATAATTATGATGATTTGAAGTATAATCAATACATAGGTAATGACTTTGGAAATACAATGAAAATAATAGGGATGAATCTGCCACAGCTGTTACGGGGAAGATGACATGAGAATACGGGCAGTTTCGTCAATCCCCGCGATGCTTCAGTGCATTGCTGTTGACGATTCGGTTATCGGTGCGGCTATGTGGTCTAGTGGTATGACACTCGCTTTCGGATCGGAAGGTCCTGGGTTCGAGCCTCGCTCGGCGCATAGTTGAGTCCTTGGAAAAGGCTCTTTACTCACATTCTCTCACCACACCCAGGTGTAAAATGAGTACCTGGCCGTTAACAGCGTTGTCTTTGTCCGAAAAATTGTAATATCGCCAACAGGCTTCATGTCTCGTCCTACATGTTAAATGTTGCTGTTGACCAGGGACCCCTTGTAAAGCGCTTTGAGCACATTTAGTGGATATTGCGCTATATAAGAGCTCAATTATTTATTTATTTATTGTTATCCCGATCTCTGCTCTCGAGATTGATCCTAAAGAACTATTTCTCTCTGGATGCATAACGTGCAATCGATTTTTTTTCTTATTTCACACACATACACACACACACACACACATAACTATAATATATATATAATATATATATATATATATATATATATATATATATATATATATATATATGCCCAGACATTTCTAAACGACCTCCCTGATGACTCCAGGGATTCTGGACGAAACAACGTTGTTGGAGAATGTACAAAAAAAAGAAAAAAAAAGAAGTGAGAGTAAATAAATAAATAATTCGCTGTAAGAACCTGTCGAGCACTCTACGTGGTTCCAGCTAACTCCCCTCAATCATATATTAATCAATATACATAATTGATAATATATAGAGAGTGCTAAGCGGTCCCGATAACTCGGCTGGTAGATCACTCGCTTTAAAATGCAAACAGACCGGGTGCGGTGTTTGGTGTAGTTGAACATTTTTTGGAACCCCTCTAATCACCCATGAAAAATTGGGTAGTTTGATCTCTTAGAATTCGCGAAAAAAAAATACTTTGCAATAATTTAGTGTACTACCGAAAAGGTGGCAGGAAATTAGTATTGTCTCTTTGACTTAAGACAAACTCCGAGTCCCCGAAACTTGTGGCTCTAGAGGTCTAGAGAAAAAATATTACAGGTATGAATTATACACACACACACACACACACACAACACACATATATATATATATATATATATAATATATATATATATATATATATATATATATATATATATATGTGTGTGTGTGTGTATGTGTGTATAGTAAGAATTAAATATTTGAGCATACATATTTAAGCATTGAGCTATTAACTATGACGAGTCTGAGATGAAACTAAATACTTACATATTGATGATAAGCCTTAAAGTAGACTATTCACAGCATCAGCCAGGCAAATTAAACATACCAACACACAAAACTGTATTTAACCTTTGAAGTTTATGGTCTGATTGACATAATTTTAATATTTTATTTTAGTAATAACTAATCACGAACAGGCCTTCAAAAATAACCACAAATAGATGATTAGCGTTCCTTCTCTATTGCAATCAATGAAATGATCAAGCAAATCGACAACACACACGTTTTCGCAACAATGATTTCCTGGAAATCGGTCGATAAGACGAAGAAATAATGCTTCGCTTGAACAACCGAATATAATATGTTATAGCTATATTATTATTTTAACATCGTGCCGTTGTAGAACAGCTTACTTGACAATCTAAAAATTACGAAAAAAAAAAAAAAAAACATCGTAATTTATAGAAGATAAAAATTGTAGTCAACAATTTACCATCACAAGGATTAGAAAACAATCCATAAAAATTAAAAGTATGTACTCTGGAAGCAACTTTCATTTTCAATAAGTTTTAATGACTTAGAGATGCTCAATAAGTTCTGAAATTGGAGCTAAAATTTCGTAATTCTACGACTTTTTCGTAATAGTGGGCAGGTCAGCAGTTGTATACAGCTTCGCCGAAGATGATATTTAAAAAATTAAAAGATAGAAAGAAAGAAAATATACAAAAAAGAATTGTATTACGAGATTTTGACCAAAGTCTATTGAATAAAAGCGCCCTCTTAATCAAAGGGGATGGGGTGGGTAGAAAAGTGTTCGTTCGGAGTATAATTCATGATAATTGTAGGGGAAAATGAGAGATGATGATGGTTATGATGATGACGATGATGATATTGGTGATAATGAAGATGGTACTAATAATATTAATAATGATAGAAATAATAATAATAATAATAATAATAATAATAATAATAATAATAATAATAATAATAATAATAATAATAATAATAATAATAATAATAATAATAATAATAATAATAATACCAATAATGATAAAAATATTAATAATGATGATGATGATGATGATGATGATGATGTTGATGATGATGATGATGATGATGATGATGATAATAAAACAATAATAATAATAATTATAATAATAATAATAATAAATAATAATAATAAAATAATATAATAATAATAATAATAATAATAATAATAATAATAATAATAATAAATAATAATAATAATAATTCAAGGGGGGTGGAGGAAATGTTAAATATTTTGTTGTATTTTTTTAAAAATCAATTTCGATTGTAAATTAAAGTCTTGTAATATCAACAAACCTCACTGTCAATGCTGTAACAAGATCCTTTTACCAACTGTAGTTATATCTTCATGAAGAACATTTCTTGGAAGAGTTAGAATAGAGCACACGGTAAACAACAAACAATCAAATCTGTAGTCGTCTTCACCAGTTGTTCGTTAAAATAATGTATTAAACAAGACGCCGTTTTCATATTTCATAGATATCGAGCGTCATGCTTGGTGACTCTCCAGGACATTAAAAATCACTGAGTCTTAATCCCAATACAGGTGGGATACGTTTCACTTTGATTTGACCTCAAATGTCACCGTGATGATCTATAGATGTGTGAAAGCGATGCGACTTGGGCCTCATTTAACCAGTGAACTGCTGTACTCCGAACATAAAACTCGTTCTTCAAATATCGATCAATTTAAATGACCCCCGTCTTGAAAAAAAACTATCAAACCTGGGACTTAAAGCAAAGTTAAACGACGGTTGTTGAGTCTACTTTTACAACCAGATAAATTATGACGGGAGAGACTGTGATAAAAAAAAAAAGAAAAGAAACTCAGTCGCGCAGGTAAAGAGTTAAATTATGGTTTAATGGCTCTTCACAGAATCAATAATTTGTCCTTCACAGATGAGATAGAGATATGGCGGTAAATAAAGACAATAATTGAATTTGCTTAACCCGTTAACGGCGAGTCTGAATTTCTTACTAACCGACGGTTTACAAGGCAATTTTTCAAAACTCATGTTTTCAATTTGTCTAACTTTTACAAACATTCAAGCAAAGTTTCTTCGGTTCGCAATGTCAGGGTTTCGTCTTAACCCTTTTATTCGTAAACAGTGGATGCTTTTTAATTAAAAAAAGAAGATTTATATTAGTCAAAAATGGCGAAAAAAACTTTTTTACCATTCGGGTTAGCCTTCTTGTCCATTTAACCGACCTTTGTCATTTCGTTACTTGGCTATAATTTCTGAGTCATTACCGTTATCACGCAGATAGCACCAAATAACTTTTTGAAAAAAAAAAAAAAAAAAAAAACAAACAAACAAACACACACACACACACACACAAATAAAATAAAAAACAAAAAATAACACAAAACAACTTTTTACAATTCAGCTGCCATCCTTTTCCCTTTATTTACTTAGCTATGATTTCTCAATCCTAACGATAGACCCTTCTAGGTCAACCGTTATGCCCAGAGAGCATCGAGTAACTTTTGGAGAAAAAAAATAATTTACAATTCGACTACCTTTTCCCTTTCGTTACTTAGCTATGATTTCTCAGTTCTAACAGTTGTCGTTGTCACACAGGGAGCAGCAAGATCGAAGCAACACATCTTTCATTGAAGCTGGAGTAGCTACGCTGTATCACCATGGTTTGTTGAAAACAGTAGGACTAGTTGTCAAGTTAGTGTAAAACCGAACCCCATCTGTAGAGGGATGCGTTGATTTTATTAATGGGTCTAGTATCTGTGCAAGGCCTTAGCGATTGCTTTGTCTTTCCTGCATACGATTTTAATATTAAATTAATTTGATCGGATAATGTTTTGTACATTATTTTAATTCTAATTAATCAATTAGATAAAAATTCTATTGGGGGGGGGGGGGGATGATATCATTATAATTATTATTATTATTATTATTATTATTATTATTATTATTATATTATTATTATTATTATTGTCGTGTTGTTGTTGTTGTTGTTGTTGTTGTTGTTTTGTTCTTCTTCTTCTTCTTCTTCTTCTTTCTTCTTCTTCTTCTTCTTCTTCTTCTTCTTCATCTTGCTATTTTATTATTATTATTATATTATTATTATTATATATTATTATTATTATTATTATTATTATTATTATTATTATTATTATTATATTATATTATTAATTAATACATTATTAAATAATATAATTATAATAATAATTATTACTGTCATCATCATCATCATCATCATCATCATCATCATCATCAACATCGTTATTATTTTAAGGGTTTTAAAAATCAAGTAATCACTGACAACCTTTGCATATTTAACCAATTTTTCTATAAATCTTTGGAATCGTTTATTGCCACACTGCCTTTGACTTGCTATTTGCATCAAAGTATAGAAGGAATAACATTGACGTCACTCATCTCTTTGGTATTGTTTTTAGCCAGCCATTTTAGTGAGTAGTTCTCACGATTGTGCAGATTCAAAATATTGATTGATTAGTTTTTTTTTTTAAAACAAACATTTAAGGCTGCATGTATAACAAGAGCAACAATGCAGAAAATAATAATTTGAAAAAAAGACTGTTTCGCCGTTACAGATTCAAACATGTTGACGTGGTGATTGAACCATTTATGCATCATGCCAGCATATCGGATTATAATCAGCCTGCATGATTTAAAGTGGTTTATTTTAAAAAAGAAAAGTGGGCCATTTGTAACTAAACACTCTTCTTTTGATTAAATGAATACATTTATCGTACGCTTTTTATAGAAGCAATTTGGAATGATCTAAGTTTGAGTGAAAAAAATTTTCATTCAATTTATGTTTATAAGAATGTTATTAATAAAGAACTTATCAACATAATATTTGGTTACGATGAATAAAGTACCATGCTATTGGATATTTTTTCTATTTTTATATTAATTAATTGAAACTCTCGATTGTATAAAAGTGGACATATCAAACGAATGTTGATAGCGAAAATTTTAATACGAATCTTGAATATGACACTTATGTGTGCTATGGGAACCTCCCGTGGCCTTCCACGAACCACCTGAGAGAACCAGAAGCAGAGGCAGGCAGAATAAAACTTACATTGACTGTCTGCTAGATGACACAGGAATGGACAACACCCGGGAGCTGCGTACGCTTATGGAGGGGGTGTGTCTTTTTTACGAAACCCGCCGAAACCCTGCGAAACCCGCCGAAACCGACCGATAACCTTGGTCTCAGGTTCACTCCCGACTGGTGTACACTTCCCTGAGTCTCGGGTTCACTCCCCACAGTTGTCTACTTCCCATAACTTTGCTGGATATTGTCGGGTTTCGCCGGGTTTCGGCGGGTTTCGGCGGGTTTCGTAAAAAAGACACACCGTTATGGAGGACAGGACAGAATGGCGAAGACTTGTGGCTCATGTTGGGCGCCCCAAGAGGCGGCCTAAGTAAGTTGTGTATTCGATATTTAATAATTTGAAACAGCGATTAGTTAAATTAATATTGAATGTTACTAATATAACTGTGAACAACGCTGTCTATGCATGAAAGCCACACGCAGTACGTTGGGTTTCGGCGGGTTTCGCAGGGTTTCGGCGGGTTTCGGCGGGTTTCGTAAAAAAGACACACCGTTATGGAGGACAGGACAGAATGGCGAAGACTTGTGGCTCATGTTGGGCGCCCCAAGAGGCGGCCTAAGTAAGTTGTGTATTCGATATTTAATAATTTGAAACAGCGATTAGTTAAATTAATATTGAATGTTACTAATATAACTGTGAACAACGCTGTCTATGCATGAAAGCCACACGCAGTATTGGAATGTTTTAAAACCCTATTAACTCTTAAACTATACGAATACTTACCAGTTCTGCTTTGTCATGCCAATAAGAATATACAAAATTATGTCTAACTTTAAAAGCTCTGACAGAGAGAATGGAGTGGGAGCTAATCAAATGGCAATCTGAAAACAACAAAAAAGAGTTCACGGACATTATCTTCACTCATTCTATACGCAAGTTGATAAATTGGTAAACAAATAGATAGGAGCAAAATAACTATAATATGAATAAAGTGTAAGCATCATTTCAAAAAAAAATTATTACAATATTTAATTTCTATACACTCGGACAACAACCCTTAAATATGACGTTTCTACTTTAAGTTCATGTCAGCTCAAAGTGATGTTGAATTAACACAATATTGTATAGTGGCGATTATGCATAAACCAACCAAAAAAATCAATTTATCATTAACCCATGAATGACAACATAACATGTTATCATAATAAGGGTTGCCTGGGTCAAGACCTATAAAAATCCTTAGGTTAAGGTCAGAAATTGCTTAACAATGATCATCATTTACATCATAAATAGTAAAAAAATATATCATCAAATTTATACTTAAAGATAGGACTGTCTTTCTCTCCAATCACAATTTTCCTTATTTTTTATTACCTTCTAACTGCAAAGCCAGCCGTTTTTACCAAGACCATAGAAATACCGATTCACTGAAGTCTCAGTCGCTTTGCTGTTGATCTTGTGGTAACGGTAAGATCTATTGTCATATGAGAGTAAAGTTTGAACCTCGCTTGGGGACATTAAGTATTATATGATGATATTGTCAGAGGCTTCAGGCTGAAGTAACTGTATCTAGTCAACAAAACGGATCACACTTTGATAAAGTTACTTGTAGTAAAACCACCCAGTTATGCCAATAGGTTAGATAGGGTTCTGAATTGAATGTCGTAACATTGAATGACAATTCCGCCCCCCCCCCCCCCCCACACACACACAATTAATTATGATATTTGTCAGTTTCTACGAATTCGTAACTTATTGAAATATGGTAGCCAGGTAAAATTGTGTGACAGAGACCAAGAAGTAAAAAAAAAAGAAAACAGAAATCATTCAATTTTACGACATTTAGCACATTGATAGACACTGATGAGGTAACCAGACTGAAAGTTTACTCACAATGTGACGTAATCGACATGGTTTTCTTTTTTAAACTTTCAAGAAAAGGTTTAATGGGTTTATAAATCTCGAAAAGAAGAACAAAAAAGAACAAGCAAACAATCAAGTGAGCAAAAAATCAGCTTTCTACTAGTACTAATAATAATAGTAAAAAAAAAAAAAGAACAGACGAAAGTTTTCTCGGACAAGAATTTTTTATGTACCGGTGGTGACCTTATATGATAACTCTTCACACACCAATATGTCATTAAATCTTGGTTAGTCAAGTGTACCTAATATTATAACAACCCTTGAACACAATGCATTTTTGAAGTTGAATTAATATTACATAGCTTACAGAAAGGAATGCAAAAGCATGATTATTCGTTTCATTTTAAATTGGGGAAGTCTTTCACATCCATTTGAGCTTGCTTTTGGGGTTTTTTTTTAAAACATCATTGCGGGGAAAAATGGGTCTATTGTTTCCAAGGGCGTAGGGTCTATGTCTCCATATATGAATCCGACTCATAATTTTTCACTGCTAGAAGGTCTCCAGTTTTAATAGAACTTCATATATTTAGCATGTACGTTGATGGGGAAAATATGGTGGCAACCAAGGTAAATAAAAAGGTTGTCAGGGGCAATCTGAATATACAGTCGTTCACCAAATGCTCTATAGAACAAATACTAGGTCATATTTAGCAATCCTACAAGTCTTATTTTGTTTCTGGATGATGATAGAAGACAACCCCCCCCCCCCGCAAAGAAAAAAATAAACAAACAAACATTGAAATATTCTAGTGAAATCTCAGGATCCACTCTCCCTTAATCATATCTGAATGTCAGTATTCACAGTAAAAATTATGATTTATTACTAAAGATTTGCATGATTTTCCAAATAATTGCATTAACATTCAAAGCTTTATTCATTACAAGCCGCGTTCAATAGTTACTGAGGGTATTCATGATCTGTATCTTGAGTTGAAAATTACTCTGATCAATCTTATTCAAGTATTTTATGACCTTGTCTTCTTGGGGCTAGATGGATCTATACTAAACAGTTATTTGGTTTTGAGATAATTCACTGATTTGTCTGAAAGACATGTCTCTCTGTCTTTTATTTCTATATCTCTCTTTCCCCCCCCCCCCTCTCTCTCTCTCTCTCTCTCTCTCTCTCTCTCTCTCTCTCTCTCTCTCTCTCTTTGTATGTGTGTGTGTATGTGTGTTTGTTTGTTTTTGTGTATTGGCAAGGAGCGCCGTGTCACGTTGAAGAACCTTTACGATTTACAGAAGATCAGTGGCGGTTCTAGCCTATTTACAGTGGTGGGGCAAAGATGATTAGGTCATATATATATATATATATATATATATATATATATATATATATATATATATATATATATATATATATATTAAATTTATCTTTTTATTTTTTTAAAGTTATTTATTTATTTATTTATTTTTTAATTATTTTTTTTAATTATTATTTTTTTCACCTTTAAAAAATAATATTTCAACCACAAATAATCACATTCATAATGAAATGACAATACCAGTAGATTTTGATTATTCCAAACGTAATCAAAAATGAATCACGAAAGAGAATACAACTAAAAAATAAAGCGACGAGACATAATGCGACAACACCTTGACAATACAAGTCCATTTCGTTCACTCGAAAAATTAAAGATTTGCTTTAATCCCTCAACGGCGAGATTAATATTTCTGTTACATTACTGGTTTTCAGTAGTATGTGGTAACCATAAAGTTTTAATCGAGAAGCAACAACAGCGATATGACTCGAGTTTCATTCAGAGCTCAAATTGCATTTAACTGCTGTCTTGATTATTAGAATGATTGTGCCGGTGGTGGTAGTGGTTGGAATAGTGGTAGCGGTGGTGGTGGTGGTGGAGGAGGATGTAATTATGGTAGTGGTTTTGGTGGTGCTGTTGGTTAGAATGATATTTATGGAGACGATGACGGAAATTTTATGATGATGTTGATATTGTTTTTATTGCTATTGTAGTACTTGTTGTTAATATTGTTGTTGTTGTTAATGATGAAGATGATGATGATGATGATGATGATGATGATGATGATGATGAATGATGATGATTGATGATATGATATGATGTTATGATGACAACGACGATGTCGTCGACAATGATGGTTACCATACGATATTACAATATTACAAAGTTTATTCAATCTTAGGCTTTCGACAATAAATCATACAATTTGATACCACATACATGAAAGTGGAAAAAAATGGTAAATGGAACCAAACAATAAACTGATACCATTAATAACCACAAAAAATACAACAATAGTAATACCACCAATACGTACAATAATAATAATAATAATAATAATAATATAATAATAATAATAATAATAATAATAATAATAATAATAATAATAATAATAACAATAACAATAATAATAATGATGATAATAATAATAATAATAATAATAATAATAATAATAATAATAATAATAATAATAATAATAATAATAATAATAATAATAATAATAATAATAATAATGATAATAATAATAATAATAATAACAATAATAATATTACCATCATCATTACTACCACCACCATCATTACTACTACCACCACCGCTACCACTATCACTACCACCATCACCATCATTATTACGTTTCCAATCATTTTTTCTCGTTTCTAAAAATTTGATATCTATCAAAACAGACGAAATTCCGGTCATTTTTTTAAAGGGTAGTTAAAATATCTACGATTTTATTAGCCCTAAAAACTACGATTTTTATTTTCCTATTTCAAGTAGGCAGGTCTGCTATGACAAGTATCAGTATCAGTTCCATAGTCAAAAGAAGACCAACAAAAACACAGTTTATTTAATCTTAGGCTTTCGCCAATACTTCATACAATACAATTAAGACAAAATAATGTTACCAATTTCTCCTCAAGCATTCGTTAGACTATAACAATAACGACCGTGTTATCTTTACTCCTCACCCAACCAACCCGAGCTTCCCGCCTCTTCATCGCGAACTATCTTATGTATGTATTAGCTTCAGGACGGGCAAGTACGGAATCTGCCCACCCTTCCGTATTTCCTCTTTAACTTAGAATTCAACTCTCTCCTTTCTCAGAAGAGTATTTCTCGTATACTAATTCAATTGTTGAGAAAACCAAAATGGTGGTTGTATTTTATATATTTATTTAGTCGTGACTTTTGAATAAAAGTGTTTTGTTTTATTAGACGGAATACAATAGAAAATTGCATTGTTTTGCAAAATTATTTTGTCTGGCAATAAAAATACAGCGGTAATTACTTTAAGAATTAAAAAAAAAAGAACTAACAAATTAATTTGTTAAAAAACAAAACAAAAAACACCCCAAAACAACAACAACAACAACAAAAAACAAATAAGAAAACAATTTAAATAAATGAGTTTTGAGAAGCACTAAAGAAAACGAGAAAAAAAGAAAAGTTTAAATGGATAAACAAATATATAAAAACAACACAAATTAATACTAAATTGATATAAAATTAGTAAATTAATAAATTTAATTCAATACTGGAACATTCCCAAAGTCATTACATCAATGGTACCAGCACAAGTAAGGCAATAAATAAGAAAAAGTTCGTTTGCCAAAATCTCGATTTAGTTTTCACTGGTTAATAAGGTGGGCTCATTTGAATTAGCCCGACCTAGTACTAGAGAGGCCAGACAGCAAAAATCGGAGTTAGTTCACCGTCAGGCGACGTAACGATGAGATGACGATGTGGGCGGAGTGGGGGGGGGGGGGAGGGTGATAAAAAAGAACAGGAGCGTATCCTGGTTTATGCATTACGGGATGCATGGTGATTCGCAATCTATTAAAAATACACACAAATTGATTTCAGTACGAAGTATAAAGTTTAAGTAGTAACTTTTTAAATTATCTAATTTAAATTTGATTATTTCAGACCTGGTAATACAGCATATAACTTGAAAAAACAGGCTGGTATTTGCCCACCCTGCCCATTATTACCAGCCGTCCCTGCAGAAGATAATTAATTAGAGCACCAGTCTTTTAATGATCATAATTAATTTATTCTCCACTGGCCACGCCTATCACACAACAGGCCAATCGAGGGCCAGCATTCCCCGTCGTTTGACTGCCGACGTTATCCTCCAGACCCAAATCGTCTTGGTCACGGTGAATCTGGGGGTTAAAAATATAAATTGATCACAACGAATGTATAATAAAATACACTCCTCAACTGGTATATATCTGACCCATCGTCTCAAAACGGTATTATTCGGGACGAACCAGATGATAAGAATTCAAAATTGACGCCAAACTAATGAAAAATGTGATTATTGATATGTAGGTCTCTAAAATATCATATTCATTCACCTCAATAAAACATACAAACTCAACTCAAGTCTGATATTCCTGGCCATAAATTCAATTTTCTGCATCTTAATTATCCCGACATAATACCGTTTTGAGACGAGGGGTCACATATTATTATAACTAACGACTTGGACGCTGAAAGGAGTCTCGATAGCTCAGTTGGTTAAGCACTCGCTTCATACGCAAATAAACCGAGATCGATCCCGGATGAAGTCGAGATTTTTTTCTGACCGGCCGCCCAACGGTCCACCCAACAGTGATTGGGTAGCTGGGTCTGTTATATTTGGAGGAAAGTACTTTGCGATTGGCTAGCGTTTAAGAAATTGCTGTTATTCGTTTCACGCTATAGAAACCGGGATAAGCTCCGAGTCTAATGGAGTATAATGTATCTGAGGGACTACTTTGGACGCTGAAAATTATCTCAAAATACATAGATTGTTCGTTTTCTGTCGATGGACAAAGAATAACAAGGGAGGGAAAGGGTTCATGAGGTAGTTCATTAAGGACCAGGGTTTGGAAAGATGTTCCCCCTTTGTGCTGGATGGAGGGTATAATATGTATTCAAACACAGTTTTGGGTATACAACTTTGTCCAAATAAGTACTGCTATCTAGGTAAAAAACATATCAACTAGAATTAATTGAAGACGATAGAATCACACTGTTCCTATCAGTAACACCATCACTAAAGTCGTATCCATTATTCTTTCCATTATTGCAATCATCAACATCCTTATCATCATCATCATCATCATCATCATCATCATCATCATCATCATCATCATCATCATCAATACTATCATCATCATCATCATCATCATCATCATCATCATCATCATCATCATCATCATCATCATCATCATCATCATCATTATCATCATCATCAATACTATCATCATCATCACCATCATTATTATCATCATCATCATCATCATCATCATCATCATCATCATCATCACCATCATCATCTTCATCATCATCATCATCATCACCATCATCATCATAATCATCATTATCATAATCATATCATCATATCATTATCATAATATCATCACCACCACCACCACAACCATCATCATCATCATCATCATCATCATCACCATCATCATCTTCATCATCATCATCATCACCATCATCATCATAATCATCATTATCATAATCATATCATCATATCATTATCATAATATCATCACCACCACCACAACCATCATCATCATCATCATCATCATCATCATCATCATCATCATCACCACAACCACCACCATCATAATCATCATCATCGTCCTTGTCATCGCCTTCATCATCGTTCTCATCGTTGTCGTCGTCATTATCGTAAGTAGTCGTAATTTTAGACATTGATTACCACCAAGGCTCTCCCAACGATAGTGTTGTCCCCAAACAGTGACGCCCGGTCATCAACTATAATGTCCACGACATTTCCATCTAGTGTTTGACGGATGTTCCCAAGGTCACCAAGATGTCTAGAAGATTTCAAATTATGTACACATCAGTAGTCAAAAATAGTAAATTAAGTATACATTAAAAAAAAATATTCAAGGGAGACAACCTAACAAATGTAGGACTTCATAACAAAGATTGGGTTGTCTCAACATAGAGACATCATTTCGTTTATTACGAAGCCATGAGTGAAAAGAAAACCGCTTCTGATGTCTGACAAATATTTCCAAAGTCACAATTATACTTAGAAGATATCTGTATTTAAGAGCAAAAAAAAATAATTAAAAATTGAGCTTTTATCTAGCGCAATATCCACTAAAAGTGCTCAAAGCGCTTTACAAGGGGTGTCCGGCCAACAGCAACACTTAACATGTAGGACGGGACATGACGCCTGTTAGGCGATATTATAATTTTTTCGGACAGAGACAACGCCGTTAACGGCCAGGTACTCATTTTACTCCTGAGTACGGTGAGAGAATGTGAGTAAAGAGCCTTTTCCAAGGACTCAACTATGTGCTGAGCGAGGCTCGAACCCAGGAACTTCCGATCCGAAAGCGAGTATCATACCACAAGACCACATAGCCGCACACGCGCAATCATAATGATGATTATGGTAATAATGATGACGGTTGAGGCGTTATCATGGTGATGAGATAATGATGATGATGATGATGATGATGATGTTGATGATGATGATGATGATGATGATGATGATGATGATGATGATATGATGATAATAGATATGTGATAATAATGATGTATTATTATTATTATTATTATTATTATTATTATTATTATTATTATTATTATTATTATTATTATTATTATTATTATTATTATTATTATTATTATTATTACCATGAGTGTCCAAATAACGTAGTTGGTAGAGCAATCATTCACACACAAAGGAACGGAGATAGATCGAGATAGATCCCGGGTGAAGTCGAGATTTTTTCTTACCCCTTGTTCACCCAGTAGTGATTGAGTAGCTAGATCTGTTAAATTGGCAGAAAGTACTTCGCTCTTTTCCTATCCAAAAGATAGTAAGCAATCGCTATTGTCCTTTTCACGCTACAGATACCGAATAGACACGGGCTTCACGGCTGTAAAGAACTGTGACTGACACCTAGGTTATTTCAGTCTTCGCTTGGAGACGAATGAATGGATCTTTTTTGTAAATTTTATTTTCATGATCTATTTACCAGCTTATTCGAATGGTATACCATATACCTTATATGGATATGTGGTCTAGTGGTATGACACTCGCTATCGGACCGGAAGATCCAGGGGTCGAGTCACGCTCTGATCGGCGCATAGCTGTTTCCTTCGAAAAGGCTCTTTGTTCACATTCTCTCACCGCACTTTTGTGTAAAATAAGTACAAGGCCGTCTGAAAATGGTAATAATATTGCCTAACAGGGGTCATATCCCGTGCTAAATGTTAAGTGTTGCTGTTGGCAACGGAACCCTTGTAAGGCACGTTTAATGGATATTGAGCTATATAAACGCTCAATTTGTTTTGGTTTTTTGTTTGTTTTTTATTTTACCTTACGCTACTTGTCCTTCCTCCGAGAGTCGCACCTTTCGGATTGAAGTGACCACCCGCCGTCCCACAACCCATACTGAGGTCACCGTACTCATGGATGTGGAAGCCGTGGTCCAGTAGATTGACATCGGTGTTTGAGGGCATGGGATCAAATCCTGTCACGTTTATATTGATGACCAAGGACCCGTGCTCTTGCTGTGAAAGAAACAAGTTTTATGAACAAACCAAAGAGTAAAAAAAAGTCTTTAGATTAAAGCATCATTGCCGGGTTTTGTACTTACTGTGGCTTCGAGTCCAAATGATAACCTTAATGGTCTGGGTTCAAACCTAGTATGCGCGCTATGGGCGATCTTTCCCAGCTGGACCACTCAACCTACACTACAAACGGGTCTTGCTTAGGGGTGATTTAGAATAAACTTAAGGTCCTTTATAAATAACTGTAATAATAAGACAATAGTAACACCCAATACAATAACAACAAAATTCTATTCAAAAGTTTAATTAAATGTTACAGGAAAAGATAGAGGGAATAAGCGGAAGGTAGAATGAAGATTATGGATGATGTATATTTGACAATTTTAATTATTATTCCTGTAAATTTTATCACAGTAAGAGTGGCTCTAATTGAGTGGATCTAATTTATTATTTAATTATTTATTTAATTTTAATCATATGTGTCACAGGTTTGTTAATTTGAGATTAGCATTAAGTCCGTTTGGCTTATCTTTAGTCCAGCCGGCTATCGATCTGAAGTTGCGGTTCTTGAAGACTTCCAAACTACCCTTGGTTGATTCTAGATGACACACTTCTTAGGACAGGGAATGATGCCTTGTGCCCTGGTATGGCCTGGGCTGTTTCTTCTGTGGCTAGGACCTTCTTCCATGGCTAGGGCCTTCTTCCGTGGCTATGACCCCCTTCAGTGGCTAGGACCTTCTTCCGTGGCAAGGACCTTCTTCCGTGACTAGGACCTTCTTCCGTGGCAAGGACCTTCTTCCATGGCTAGGATCTTCTTCTGTGGCTAGGACCTTCTTCCATGGCTAGGACCTTCTTCCATGGCTAGGACCTTCTTCCGTAGCAAGGACCTTCTTCAATGGCTAGGACCTTCTTCCTTAGCAGGGACCTTCCATGGCTAGGACCTTCTTCCGTGGCAAGGACCTTCTTCCGTGGCAAGGACCTTCTTTCACGGCTAGGATCTTCTTCTGTGGCTAGGGCCTTCCTCCGTGGCTAGACCTTCTTCCATGGCTAGGACCTTCTTCTGTGGCTTGGACCTTCTTCCATGGCTATGACCTTCTTCCGTAGCAAGGACCTTTTTTCCGTGGCAAGGACCTTTTTCCGTGGCAAGGACTTTCCTCCGTGGATAGGATCTTCTTCCGCGCAAGGACCTTCTTCCATGCCTAGGACCTTCTTACGTGGCTAGGACCTTCTTCCGTGGCAAGGACGTTCCTCCATGGTTAGGACCTTCTTTCATTGCAAGGACCTTCTTCGGTGGCTAGGACCTTCTTCCGTGGCTAGGACCTTCTGCTAGTAAACATTTAGATGACGCGAACGACAGCTAAGCTCGCTTTCTGTCTCGCTTAGCCTTACTTCCGGAACACGCCTCTGATTGAATCTCCTTGGACTCACCTGATGGAAAGTTACCAAACCTCGTACCGTCCCTCCCGACCCCAACTCCTCATCGGGACGCATCGCGCATGTTGCGTAGCGTGTCTTCTTTGGTTTTGGTTCTGTCGGACCTGAAAAACAAGCGACTTTGTAAGTGGAGTTTAAGATATAAAGGACCTCGTTTTTCTTTCAAGCACAAAAAAAATCAACAAAAACACTTTAGTTCTTGTCATACACCATTGTTCTTGCTCAATGTACTTCAAAGTGCTGGATAGAATTGTTGTATTCTTGTAGTAGCTAACTGTGAAAGCACTTTATAAATAAATTAATGAATAAATAAATACATCAACCAATTAAGGAATTTACCCACCTCCTCAAAACGGCTTTATGTTGAGATGACAAAGATGATGAAAATTGAATACATATATGTATATCTAAAATATAAGACTTGAGTTACATTTTTATGTTTTATTGAGGAATGAGAATAATATAGTAACGTTGAGAAATAAAAACCAAAATTTTATAATTTTGTTTGTCAATTTGACTTTTTAACATCTGGATCATCCCTACAAAATAACGTTTTGAGCAGATGGTCACAAATCATTTGAATCAGCGATATGTGCCGAAAATTGTTAAATTAACAATGGGTGCTGGTTATAATAATATAACTTTGAATAATGTTATCCATGTATTAACGTTACTAAGAGAATTTCAAGTGTTTCAAAGCCTATTAGCTATTAAACGACAAGATGCGATACGATCACAATTAATGAAGCTTAATATTTAGAATTTTAAACATCGTTTTGAGACAAATGACCACAAAATGATTTCATGCGTTATTTTAATGTATATATCTAATTAATTACTGTAAATTCGAATGCCTTTATCAAGAGACAAACTTACACGGAAATGCGTTGCAATATAGTCGCTCCACGCAGTCGTCGGAAATAAACGTGTCACAACCAATCTTGTGACGCCACTTGTAGCCAATCCCGCATGTTGCACTGCATTCAGACCATGGAGAATATTCTGGAGAAAGAGAGGATGGATATATATATATATATATATATATATATATATATATATATATATATATATATATATATATATATATAGAGAGAGAGAGAGAGAGAGAGAGAGAGAGAACAAATATCATACTAATTTATATTACATAATTTCATAAAAATCATTCTTCACCCAGAAACAAAACAAACAAAAATTTTTAAGTTGAAGTTCAATTTCAACGTCTTTATCTAGCAATGACTATCCCGCACAAATCTTTGGGCCTCTTTTTCGCTCACGAAGTGCCCGAATTTGCGTCAAAATATGGGACGAAGCGGTTTCGTATATGCTATTTTAAAAAATTAATTACGACGCTGTTTATCGATGAATATGACTGAAAGCTGGCACACAGTTAGAAAAAAAGTCATTTTAGATTATGTCAAGCGACAAAACTCGTGCGATTACCAGAAGACCGTGAAAAATAGATTTTTACTCTTTGGAGTAAAATATTTCTAAAACTACCGGGCGTGTAGGTTTTGTCGCTGACAAGGTAATACATGAACATTTCTTCTTTTTGGTTGTAAAATTTCATATGAATATGACGAGTACTTTTCCCGTATTTACAAAACACCATCCTAATTTGCTCTTCAAGTTTCAATCTCAGGGGCGTGGCTCTATTGGTTCAAATGGTGCCTGGCACCACATCCATGTTTTAAAAATGGATAACAGCATTTTTTAAAATATATAAAACTGAGAAATGGTATATATCGCCTTTTATCAACAGTGCGAAACAGACTCCCTTTCCATCACAACGCCTTCTACCCACGCTTTTCTCCCGATTCACACAGTCCGTTGATGACTGTCGTCAGCGACTGTGTACTATGGCTGAGCGAGTGACTGGATTTCCCCACTCAAACGATTCCAAGGGGCGGATCTTTGCTGGCTCCATTTAGGCTATTACTATAATGTACTATAATGTTGCCACATTGAATACCTGGCTCGAATTTTTACCATCTTCACATACGAGAAAAAACCCGCCTCAGGTGCCGAGGAATTTTTGCTCCAACTCTGTTGGACTGGGGAAAAATAGCTAATTTGGGTCATTTACGTCCTAGTCATAGTATGGTAACTTCGACCATCTTTATTATTATCGAAATCACGATTATTAACAAGTTCATTTGTTTCTCTCTCTGTGTCGTGATTATTGTATATATTATTATTATTATTATTATTATTATTATTATTATTATTATTATTATTATTATTATTATTATTATTATTATTATTATTATTATTATTATTATCATCATCATCATCATCATCATCATCATCATCATCATCATCATCATCATCATCATCATCATCATCATCATCATCATCTCATCGTCGTCATCATCATCATCATTTATCATCATCATTCATCATTATTATTATTGCTGCAAAAATTGATATGAAGGAATGTGAACGAGTTAAGTCAAACATTTCTTGATAGTGATGCTATATGCTAAATGCATGATCTTCGCGTGAATATGCGTGTTTGACTTTGTGTGTGTGTGTGTGCGTGCGCGTTCATCTCACACACACACACACACACACACACACAGATAGGTAGTTAGGTAGATAGATAGATAGATAGATAGATAGATAGATAGATAGAGAGAGAGAGAGAGAGAGAGAGAGAGAGAGAGAGAGAGAGAGAGAGAGAGAGAGAGAGATCTTGTATGGTGTCATGTTTGATTTCCGAAGTGGAATGGGGCTGTTTCATGACGTAACTACAGTACTCTTTTAATAGGCCATGGGCCGTTTACATTCTTACGCTTTGTAAGTTTTGAAATTACCCTTTGTTTGATTGACATTCAATGTCTGCATGTGTCCTTTAGCCATTTCCTCAGTGTCCAAACTCCAATCAATATATTCGTTCGTGATTTATATAAACAAACTATTGAAAAGATTTGCAGGAATAGAAACATCACCATGCAAATTTACTTTACAAGTATGTAAGTTGTTTTTTTTCTTTCTTTTATATTTACACATGTAGCATGTGTAAGTCATTTTCGTCTAGCACCACTTTATACTGTAAGCATGCCACGCCGCTGTTCAATCTTTTAATCCACTTATTACGCAAGATACAATCAAAGGTGGAAAAAAAATGCCGAAAAAGCGTCCCGTTTTTTTCGCGTTTTTTTTTCCTCTTTGCGGGCCATCCAAATAAATGACACCTTTGAAATTGCATAACTTGTTTATTTATGAATGGATTTTCAAAATTCAAAAACATTTTTACTCAGTGGAGATAAGCTTTTGATTTTAGACAAAAATTTTCCTCAAAAAGAGAAAAAAAAAACATTTTTCATTGTCATTGCTAGTTTATCTGCAAAAGGTAAATTGCCCATCATTGCAGATTTTTATACATATCATGTGGTGACTTTCTCAACTAATGTCTCATTGAGTTGAATCAGTAGTAGTAGTCTTCAGAGCCATTCGGTTTATGGAGCCGGAGTTTATTCCGGTTTCTATAGCGTGAAACGGACAGTAGCGATTGCTTGGTATCCTTTTGATAGGACGCTAGTCTATCGCAAAGTACTTTCGCCAAATCAAACAGACTCAGCTATCCAATTACTGCTGGGTGCACAGGGGGGTCAGAAAAAAAAAATCTCGACTGCACCCGGGATCGATCTCGGTCCCTTTGCGTGTGAAGCGAGTGCTCTACCAACCGAGCTACCGGACCACCCCATTGAGTTGAATGATAAATGTTTAATGTTCGATCCAATTTGGTGTTCTTGGTAATGTCAGAGATTCCTAGTGAAAGATTGCCCTATTCCTTGATGGTCTTGGGACGCATTGGTAATAAGCATCGACTTCGCATGTCTCGGGTGACCTACTTACTAATTTTTTAAAAGTCTTGACTATCTACCATTTACCATTTTTTCTCACTTTCATGTTTATTGTTATCAAATTGTATGAATAATTGGCCGAAGCCTAAGATTAAATAAACTTTGAAACTTTGAAACTATCATGTTTCATCAAGAGATGATGAATAATATGAAACATTTTTTTAAAAACCTGCAAAAAAAACTAACAAGTTGGCATAAAAAGAATAGCAGAAATTACACATTAAAGGGTCGAGCATGCTATTACTGTTACAATTTGTGCTAGGCCTTAGTTTAAAAAAAAATCATTTGTTCCAGAGAAACAGGTTTTAAGACTAACTTGTTCCATTTTTTTTCTTAATGATTAACATTGGTGTCTTTTTTGTGCTATTCATTACAAAGACAACCTCTTGGTACAGTCTCAAATTCAAATATTGAACATCCATGATTCCACCAAAACAACCAGTTGTCATTTTGAGTCTATGACACATCAACTATATGGTCCTTAAAATAGCTTTGTGTTTACACAGAACCATAGATTGGAAAGATAATTAAGACGGATCTAACCCAAGAACACCAGCTGAGATTGACATTGTTTTCTTTCATTATTTTTTTCTTTTGTTTTTCTTTTTAGTTTACAATGTTATACTTCTCACAGTCTTACAGGACTAAGATCCAGTTTAGCTGTGGGATACTTCAGCTTTTTTCACGGCTAGTGAACACTTAGGCAACCCGAATCGACAGCTAAGTGGAAGTCCCTTGGTACGCCCCTCGCTTGAGAGCGAATGCTACTTTCATGTTCGAACCTAAACCAGGTTCCTTTACCAGGAGTTGTATCCGATTTAAGAAACACGACTGACAAATTGATACTTAAAGACTCTTTAAATTTTATCCCCACATTACAAAGAATAATAAGAATTTGAACTTTAAAAAAAAAACCAAAAAAAAAACAAAAAAAACAAAAAGCTTCCCCCTTTATTTATGCTCAAAGAAGTTGCAATTTGGTCTCTTTCTATTATATAAATACAGTTATCCGAACAAAGATTTGTAATGTGTAAAATTTTCTGCCATTTTGCCCCTGTTCACGGGGTACAGTGGCCTTTGATCAGTACGCCGCCAACTTATGAGGACTTTCCATCTGTCCAACATGTACCTGATGTGGAAAATAACCTGAAACGGCAAAGCATCTAGTTGAACGGTGTATTGTGACGAAGCTTCCTGTGGGTTTGCAACGGTGCTGGAGTGCGGTAAAGAATTTGCGGATCGGGTCGATCGTCATAAGATAGTAGTGTGAGCACCATTAGAAGCTGCTGCCAACTTACCGTCTTGATAGATATGCATATCCTGCAATGCCTGGTCCATCCTGTCTATCATGCCTTCCAACGATGCTAGAGCTTCCTGAATTATGGATGCTTGTTGGGTAGGGGACCAGCCCAGACATTTCTGGGTAACCAGGGACAAAGCCCTAATAAGATGGATAAAGAAAATGTACCTATATCCAAGAACCAAATATCTTTTTTTACGATTGACAACAAAAATGAAACATTAAAACATTTATAAACGCTCGGGCAGGCATACACATTCGATCACACACACACACACACACACACACACAAACACACAAAAGCACACTAAGACACAGAGATAGTTACAAAAACGCAATCTCAAACATTAAACCCAAATAACTGAAAAATACATTATGTATATATGAACTTATCTTTAAAACCTACACAAAGAGAGAGGGGACGAGGGTGAAGGGACGTAAAGGGGAACAAAGATAAAAAAGGTAGACATGAGGAGAAAGAAAGAAAGTATGAGAGAGAGAGAGAGAGAGAGAGAGAGAGAGAGAGAGAGAGAGAGAGAGAGAGAGAGAACCAATTTTTGCTTCAAAATGTAACAAGTTCCATCCCTTAAAGTCCCACCGCATAGCCAACATGGTTTAATTTGGTAGTTACACCTTTTTAAATAAGATAAAAGCTTTAGATTTTAAAAATTAAAGATTGCCGTTGAAATAAGACTTTAAAGAACATCAAATCAATACTCAATGATATATCAATTTGTCTGAAAAAAAAACAGCGGTATTTTTAAAAATTGACCTTTCGGTAATATATCCATCGGCTCCGAGAGCGAGAAGGAGAAAATTACTCACCATATTATCATCAAAGCAAAGAGTGAGCAGTTCATATTGAAACTAAAAAGGCCAGTCCAAATGATTGATCCACAACGAAGAGGGTGATATTTGGACTGCGTTTATTACATTATGGGTGTATTTATGAGATGTTACACCTTGTCATAAGGAACATCAAAGCAAGTGTGTGATGAAAGTAATTGTTGTGTGAGAATATTAATTGGTTTACAGGAAAGTTCTAATCCAAGATCTTTAGATTACCTAGAGGCATTTTCAACAATGAATTTGCAAAACACATTTTAAAGAAATATTTTAATACATTTTTGAGGGCGATATTGTATGAACAACCCGATGTCAATAGAAATTATTCATATTTACCAAATGACTAAATTTGGACGTTCATTTTCGTCTTGGGGGCTCAACTGGGAGAGTACTCGCTTCACACGCAAAGGGACCAAGAACGAGATTCGAAATTTTTTCTGACCTCCTGTCCACCCAGCAGTGAATGGGTATCTGAGTGTGTTAGATTTGCGGAAAGTACTTTGCCTTAGACTAGCGTCCTATCCAAAGGATAGCAAGCAATTGTTTTGTCCGTTTCACGCAATAGAAACCGGGATAAACTCTGTCTCCATGGGCCTAACGGCTCTCAATGACTACTTTTAATTTTCGCCTTAAAAAAAACCCCAAAGTGCATGCATGGGATGTAGGTAGAACCCAAGACTCTTTAGGTTTTCGTGTTCGTTCAAAATTGTAGCTGCAAATTGCTTATATTGACGAGACACCAACGCGCCGGCAAAGGTGTACCTATCTCAAATGTAAAGACATTTGCGTGTCAAAAACAAGTGCGCGAGCACAATTCGTGTTTTTAAAAGTATTCATACAAATTGAATTGTTATTTATGTGGTTTCAAATCATTCCTGCATTTACAATCGGACAGATCTATGGTGTAAATGCAATTAAAAATAACATTATCGATTTCGTTGAATTTTTAAAGAAATTGAACTCTAAAGAGAAGAGATAAAAGCACACAAATGGAAAGCATAATTCAGAGCAATTTTTATTTATAGCCGGTATGAATCGGCACGTTTTTAAAGCGGGGAATATGTTAGTGAAAATCGATTTAAGGTGAATGAAAGACATTGTAAATGGCGGAATTTTCCTTTTATGTTTTGTGTTAGCTTAATATTATGTCTTTCCATTGAACCTGACTCCCGATTTCAAAGCCCGAGAAATGCAAACAAATACATATCTAGGCCTATGAATACCGTTTAGATTTCATGCCAAATTAATGGTTGTATATTACTGATCCTTTGATACGTTGCACATAAAATGTTCAAGAAATGGATAGATACATTCAAATGTGTTATGAATTCTCGTCGGATAAAATGAAGGTCTAATACCATGTTATTGTTGTCGTTTTTCCACCGTCATATTTTTAAAAAACCAAAGATCTGAAAAAAGTGTGTATGGAACCGAGCCAGAGACAAAGCAGAGACAAAATGCAAGAAAAATAGAAATTTTTAAAAATCAGCAGCCTTGAGGTAGGCTGAAACAGTGCCGGACAAGGCTATGTGGTCTCGTGGTATGACACTCGCTTTCGGATCGGAAGGTACTGGGTTCGAGCGTCGCTCTCGGCGCATAGTTGAGTCCTTGGAAAAGGCTCTTTACTCACATTCTCTCACCGTACTCAGGTGTAAAATGAGTACCTGACCGTTAACAGCGTTGTCTTTGTCCGAAAAATTGTAATATCGCCTAACAGGCGTCATGTCCAGTCCTAAATGTTAAATGTTGCTGTTGATCAGGGACCCCTTGTAAAGCGCTTAAAGCACATTTAGTGGATATTGCGCTATA
>NC_088362.1:52182638-52185138 GCF_034508935.2 Berghia stephanieae
CATGGGTGCTCTACCTATTGACCATCGATCTAGTTCCCCCTTCTATATCTGATTCCCCTCAACGATTATCAATAGCAAGATCTTACAGACCGTTCAGTCCCATTAACTTTCACGATCTCCGCACGAAAACAATGGCGTAATGGTACCTTTGTCCCTATTTTGGTATGGTCCGAGGCAAATCCCTCTATGCCAAACAACAGTGGAGATACATTAGCGACGACTCAAGTGAATTATTTGCGTTATTGAGTTTCCCTCGAATTCTATTGACTATCACTGATATTGAAGATCCCCCGGCACTGTGATTGTGACTGTAAAATTACTGCCTTTTCAATTAATAAAGATCCGTTTTTTTATGACCTCGACTTTGGTGGTAGAAGTGGACGGACGCTTTTTGCATACTATGGACATGTCATTTATATATTGCATTAGACTGGACTTCTCCAGCTAGTTTGTGGCTATCTGAGCGGATTCATTTTATTGTAAGTAGAACATTGTTGTTGTTTTTTAAAGCTATAGTAATGATAATAAGAAAAATCAATCGCTGCATGCTACACTAAGTAATCTAAGTATTAATCCTTGACCCATAGCAGAGAAAAATAAGGGTCATTTTGTAAATCTGTCTATCATAAGGCCAGGGGTGAAAATTCCAAAAGTAAATTGCAAAGGAACTGCGCCGTATGGTATTTTTACATTACACTTCGAATACTATACACTTAATACAATGATTAGGTCAACCTGCCGCCCAAAAAATTGGTCGTTATTTGAGTAGTGCTCTGAGACAAACTTCAAAGCCAAAATATTATAGTCTTTTAACAAATAATCTTACCGAACCATTTTCATCAATGAATACCATAAGGGCTACCTACCGCACTGTACTTTTAATGATAGTTAATTACGTGCTTCTATTCTAATGTGTGATAATACCATATAATAATAATAATAATAATAATAATAATAATAATAATAATAATAATAATAATAATAATAATAATGATAATAATAATGATAATAATAATAATAATAATAATAATAATAATAATAATAATAATAATAATAATAATAATAATAATAATAATAATAATAATAATAATAGTGTTTCTCTCATTGCTTTGCTCGATCTATTCGACACAATTATTACTATTAGGACTCATTTCAACGCGCAGCTCTGTAGTTTTCCCATCAGTTTTATTCGATCGTATCCGCATGGAATAATAATGCACTAATGAGGAGAGATCGTCGTCAATCAGGTTTTGGAGACCTTAATCTGTTTACTTACTTGCTTAATCCTCTTAGCTCCTAGTGGAATACAGAAGCCTCTACGGCGTCCTTCTGTTTCTGTCCTTGGCCCTCTTTTTTTTTTAGTCTCTCATGTGAGGCATGTCGTTTTAATTTCGTCAGACAGTGAGCGCCTCCATGTCTGTTTCGGACCCCCAACATTTCGTGTCCCTTGGTGGTTCCAATGGAGGGATGGGTCCCTGTTCTTCTCAAGATGTGACCGACCGGTATTCATATCCTTCTTCTAATCGGGCTGCTGATGGGTTTTTGGTTTGATCGTTTCCATAATTCTATGTTAGAATCGCTTTAGAATGGGTCCCTAATCAACAGCAACACGAAACACGTAGAACGAGACATGAAGCCTGTTAGGCGGTGTTACTATTTTTTTCCGACAGAGACAACGCTGTTAGCGGCCAGGTACTCATTTTACACCCGAGTACGGTGAAATAATGTGAGTAAAGAGTCTTACCCACGAACTCAACTATGAGCCGAGCGCGGCTCGAACCCAGGACCTGCCGAAAGCGAGTGTCATACCACAAGACCTTATAGCCGCACAGAAATATGATCTTGACATCTGATCTTAAAAATCCTGCGGAGGCATTAATTTGTTAACGAAGGTCTGAATTTTGCGAGTAAGGATTTTGTGACTTCAGATTTTAGATCCATACAGAAGAACAGGTTTCACATCGGAACCAATACATATTCTAAGTTTGTTTGCATTCACTCAATGTCTCCACTTGCTGGCATGAATCCTAAAAGCTTCCTTCCTGTTTTTCAGGACCCAATGACTCTCACGGGGGACTTTAAATAATCCGAACAGACATTCATTTCAATGTTGTATCTCGTTGCGAAGACAGGAATTGTACTAAAAGGATTGCCCAATACTTTTTCTCTCCTTATATTTGGGTCCCGTCCATTATGCGCTTTATTAAAAGGAATTGCCACTTTCCCCCAATTTTTTAAATCCAACCCCTGGTTCCTTAAATCAGGACATGGTAGTTGATATTCTAGGGTAACCCCGAGGCACCGAGTGTCTGGATAATCTCAAATAGATCTTGTGTTCAACTAAGACTTTTTAGCTCATGCATAACTTTACAAGAATGCTCGGATAACCTCTGTGGTATAGTGGTAGGTCAGGAGGTCTGCTTTTTTGGGATGACATTTTCTTGGATTTTTCCTTTTGCTTTGTCTGGTTGTGTTTCATACACATCTCTTTAGATCTTAA
>NC_088362.1:52195138-52227638 GCF_034508935.2 Berghia stephanieae
TTACATAATAATATGTAATATTCGTAAGTAAACTTTCAATCGTTAAGCAATCATCAATACGTTTTTGTATTTGCAACTTCGTTTAATATGCCGCATCGTGATTTATTATTTTTCAAATTAATTTATTTACCACCTGCACGTTTATCAAACTTCACTCTTAGCCCTTAAATATACGATCATTACTAATCAATATTTATCTTCTTTCTTTTTTACTCTCTCTCTCTCTCTCTCTCTCTCTCTCTCTCTCTCTCTCTCTCTCTCTCTCTCTCTCTTACTGTTGATTACCATCACTAAAAAAACAGCAAAAAAAAAAAAAAAGCGACAGAATTAAATATTAACTTACATTTGATTTCATGCCTTATTTCTATTTCATGTATAAGCAGACGTTTGCCATCAAATTCAATGGAATGAGGCAGTGGATATGAGGATTGTCCGGAAACAATCAAGAAAAAAACCTTTCGAAAGAATAATTTTTTTTGGTCAAGTTGTGAAAGACATGTCTATAATGTTATTGCATTTTTCCAAAATAAATATATCTGAAACTAGTAACACTTGGATTAATAAACAGTTAACTTATAATTGAATGTGTCTTCTTTAACTGAAACTTAACACACCGATAAGTAGAATAAAAAATTCGTTTTAAACTATTCAATTCAAGTTCGGCAAATGGGTAAATATTGTTAAGTCTTTAAAACGGTACTTTTCATTCTGTTAATGTTTCCTTGTATGTTCAAACAATAATATGTGATGATAATTTCTGTCCAAATATTGCTCGTAATAGCTACAAAACACAATCGTGAGTGTTTAGGCCAAACACAGCTTGCAATTCTCAGAGAAATCTATAGTGGACATACTGACCTATCGATAATGAATGAATAAATTATTGCATAAATCAATGACATTCTTAACCTGTTGAGATATTATGATCATTGATCATAACGGAAAAAAAATTGGCCATGAGCCACGTGCATATATTTGCAAGTCTGATAACCGAACGCAATTATGGGCTCAATTTAACATAGTTGTAATAGACAATATTTTGGCGTCGGTTAAAGTGTAATTCCATTGCATAATAAGCAAACGCCGGCTATGAGATGCCTAATGATGGATGGCGGGAGTTGAGACACTATGTATTATTATTAGTGTTACTATTATTATTGTTATTATTATTGTTTTTATTATTATTATCATTATTATTATTATTAGTTTTATTATTTTTATTATTTTATTTTATTATTTTATTATTAGTATTATTATTATTATCAACAATAATAATAATAATAATAATAATAATAATAATAATAATAATAATATAATAATAATAATAATAATAATAATAATAATAATAATAATAATAATAATAATAATAATAATAATAATAATAATAATAATAATAATAATAATAATAATAATAATAATAATAATAATAATAATAATAATAAAATAATAATAATAATAATAATAATAATAAAAATAATAATAATAATAATAATAATATTGATATAATAGTAGTGAAGATGATGATAATAATAGTAATCATGCTCGGTATAATTTGTCAGAATCAGAATTAGATTACTCATGTCTTCAACCCTGTTTCGATCCTATTTCCAACATGTGTGGTGTTTTTCAGCATATTCTTAAGGAAATTGTGGTTCGTGTCTATATTCTCACATAATACACACACAGCTTACATACTTCCTTGAAATTCCACCGGAACATACCATTCTGTAATTACAAGTTTCAAAATGTCACTGGCAAAGGTTGCCAGTAAGTTCCGTAGGGCGAGCAAAAGACTAAGCGACCCTCTGGATATTGCCAAAGGAAGTGATGCTGGGGGCAGCAGCCCACAAAACCTCGACGATGCGGCCTCTGTTGCTTCAGGTCGATCTTCTTTCTCCATTGCGTTGTCAAGAGTTGCCCAGATCAAGAAGATAATGGAGTAAGTATCCTTGATATTGTGTAAATATATATATATATATTATATATATATATATATATATATATATATATATATATATATATATATATATATATATATATATACATAAAATACAAAGTGGGAATGTATGAAAAAAAAAATTCCCGAGGTTTTATATAGCGCAATATTCACTTAACGCATTCAAAGCGCTTTACAAGGGATCCCTAGCCAACAGCAACACGTAACATGTAGGACGATACATGACGCCTGTTAGGCGATGTTACAATTTTTTCCCGACAGAGACAGCGTTGTTCACGGCCAGGTACTCATTTTACACCTGATTATAATGAGAGAATGTAAATAAAGAGCCTTTTCCAAAGACTCAATTATGCACCGCTGTCGAGGGTCTGTTAGATCTGGCGGGCTGAAAGTACTTTGCAATAGACTAGCGCCCTATCCAAAGGATAGCAAACACTTGCTATTGTCCATTTCACTTTAAAGAAACGGGAATAAACTCCGGCTCCATGGGCCTATTGGCTCTGAAGGACTTTATTTTTCTTCATATTTGTGGCTACAAACTCAATTTCCAGCACCAAGTTCATCCCGGCATAGTACCGTTTTTAGACGGTTGGACACATTTTTGTTTTCCCCTTGTTCAATTTTTTCTTCATTATAAACCGTTTACATCTTAACCCTTTACAGACGAGCTTCCAGTTCACCCTACCCTAACGTGACGTTTGAGGTTGCCGTTTTTTACAAGGAAATCATAACAATGATTATGATAACGCTTTTGAAAATGTAACGTCAACTGGTGTCACTTTTGCCTCCATATATTTTGACAAACTAGAATGAAAATGGAGAGGCTTCGTATGGGAACAAAACAGACAATGGACGTTTCGGGTACAAACATACTGCAACCACCATTGAGTACAGACGATACAAGTTATTTTGCATTATATTTTATTTGTTTTTCACGTTTACTTGTGTATTGTTGTGCTGACGAAGGGTTTGTACCCGAAACGTCCATTGTCTGTTTTGTTCCCAAACGAAGCCTCTCCATTTTCACTCTTTCGTTAGTATTTTACGATAACCGGCTTCAGACAGCCCCTACCGTTTTCGACAAACTAGAATATGCTTAGTTTTGTGGCAGTTGTTTCTTTTGATAAACAATCAAGTCCTTTACTTAAATAAGGAAAATAACTGCAACAAGCCTAAGAATACTTAAAATGTTGACGGTACTCATTAAATATAATGAATGTTTTATGATGAATAAAGAAATTGACGGGGGAATTATAACGAGATAGACAAATAAATAACTTATGATTTGGAAAACATTCGGTTTCGCTTTTGAAGGGTAATATATGATTCTTACACTCTTGATTTTTGGAATCCTGGGCTTTTCCCAACCACTGCACGAGCTTGCAAGTGCGTGTTAGGACCAAAGTTCGAATTCCAAAACGCAAGAGTGTAAAAAATCCTTTATTCTACCCCTGAATCGATTCATATTTCGTCATTTTTGAATAAAAGACATCTTCAAAAACATTTAAATGATATATAATTCTTTTTAAAAAGAATCTAATGTTTTGTTAAATTTACGATTGATAATCATCTAACGTTACAAATCATTTTGTAAACATGATCAGTACGCGTTACTATTTAGGGAGAGGGGTGGAATGAAATGAGATTACAACCGTAAGCCAATTGTTTTTATCGATTTACCTCTCTTAACCTACACCCTGTTTATCTTCTGTGGAAACCTAGATTTTTTTCTTTCTCTTTTTCTCTCTATCCCTTGATCAGTTATAAAACATCTTGTACCTCCTCAGAATTTGTGAGGAAACATTTTTTTTTTTGGTCAAACATTCAATTTCTAGAGCTAACCAATTTACTCTGGTGTCTCTGTCTATCTTCTCTTTTTTTATTCTTTTTTTTTTTACTCATAATATGATCTCGTATTTTGTGCTCATCAGTAGATCCGTTTAATAACATATGGTACAGTCATAACCTAATCTTATTCATTCTCTTATGTATTCTCATCATGTGTTTTGTTTATTTTATTGGGGGGGGGGGTAGTTTCTTTTTGTCCCCGAAGATATGGCTTTATTGTCCTTAGAAATTAGAAATAGAATAGAATAGTGTACTTGTATTGTTTGGGAGTGTATGAATAAATTTAATCTTTTTTAGAAGGGAAGAGAGAGAGAGAGAGAGAGAGAGAGAGAGAGAGAGAGAGAGAGAGAGAGAGAGAGAGAGAGAGAGAGAGAGAGAGAGATAGAGAGAGAGAGGACGCGAACTCGACCATGAAGTTGTAAAGGGAGATAACTCGGTTAATCTTAAAGCGGATTTTTCCTTTGGATATTTTCCCTTTTATATGAACAAAGCGTTCGAAATTATAAGCGGAATGCATTCGTCACGGTCCCTTTGTTGTCTCAAATACAAAGATTACCACAATGAGGGACATCTCGAAGTTAACAACATTTCAAAGAGCCAAATCGTGTCCACGACTTAACGAAACTCAATAGTTATAGATAGTGTGCCTTGGCTAAGAAACTCACAACATTGCCATCCGGAAATATAACGGATCAACACACAGAACTGTGTGTAACCTTGAACTTTTATAGCATGATTAATACAGTTTAGGAGAATTACTCATAAACGTGGACTGCAATTAAAAAAATAATAATAAAGACCTGAGTGACGTCATCTACATTCTATCTATACAACTCACAGAAAACATTAAACCGAAACACGGAGATACAAGACTCCAATGTTTAGCTGGACCTTGTTATTTTTGCTTTCGTCACTAACAACCTTGCACTATTAGTACTTGTATTGTGGTGTAATTTTACGTTAAATGCACCACTAGTGAGTTAGTGGTGTTCAAGGAAACTCAATGTTCCCATTGGCTCAACAACTCACGATTTGCGGTCTTTTGGTGGTTGACGTATTTTTTTAGTCAGTGTCAAGCCGTAGCCATCGTTAACTTCTAGCCTGACACCAGAACCCTCTAAGACGTTATAGTTTGAAGTCATTTTTTTGGTTTGTGCAGCGTTTAGTGAGTTGTCAGTGTCGAGCTCAAGAAAACAAATGATTCCATTGGTTGAACTGTTGAATACAACTCACGATTTGGTTTCTTTTGACTTGACTTTTGGCGTAACTTTTTGGTCAGTGTCAGGCTATGTGTTAACGATGGAAACGGTCAAGCTACGATATTACGAATGTTACGGTCAGGCTATGAGTTGACGAAGTCTGCGGACCAAAACAGGTAACAAATTCATTTACTCAATGTGGATCATACCACTCGCTTGCTATCTTGTTGAAGTAAGGGTGTTCATATTGCTTCATTCATGCCTTTCGTATTCTTGGTTTCATGTCCGTTGTAGTTGTTGGGATTTCAGATAAAACAAATAACTGAGCTTTCATATATAGCGCAATATCCACTTAACGTGCTCAAAGCGCTTTACAAAGGGTCCCTGACCAAAAGCAACTCGTAACATGTAGAACGAGGTATGATGCCTGTTTGGTTATATTACTTTTTTTCGACAGAGACAACGCTGTTAACGGCAAGGTACTCATTTTACACCTGAGTACGGTGAGAGAATGTGAGAAAATAGCCTTTTTCAGGGAACCCAGGACCTTCCGATCCGAAAGCAAGTGTCATACCTCAAGACCACATAGCCTCACAAATAATATCATAGGTTTTTTTTTGTAATGCGAATAGTTGTATTTATTCTCCGCCATGACCAATATAATATAGCCCAAAAGTTTCATATTTATTGAGGCTATAAAATCATTTTCCACCATCAAGTCATCCCGACAATATCTCGCCTTGAGACGATGGGTCTCATGACATAAACAACAATGAGCTTTATGACTATCATGTGCGACTGTGTGGTCTAGTGGAGACACTCGCTTTCGGATCGGAAGGTCTAATGTCGGGCCTCGCTCGGCGCATAGTTGAGTCTTTGGAAAAGGCTCTTCACTCACATTCTCTCACCGTACCCGGGTGTAAAATGAGTACCTGGCCGTTAACAGTGTGGTCTCTGTCGGGGAAAAAAAAAAACAATTGTAATATTATCGCCTAACAGGCGTAGCGTCTCGTTCTACGTGTTACATTTTGCTGTTGGTCAGGGATCCTTTGTAAAGCGCTTTGAGCAAATTTAATGGATAGATCATGGAGTAAGGACTGGTGGTCATTGCATCTATCTTCTTACTTGGGCACTTTTATAGGGTTCTGATGTTCCAGGTCCCAATGCTGGTTGTGTCTTTGGTCATCAGAAGAGTGGTCGGTGCACTGGTTTCCTAAAGGCTTCCACTTGTCCACATCTTTGGCCCCAAAAAGAAGAACGCTTCCTCGACCGTGCCGATCTTAGGTCTTGTTGCGGTTTCTGTAACGTTTCATTTTTTTATTGTATCGTAGGTTGTTGACCCAATTCAAACCCAAATCAAAAACGGCGATCATTACTATAATATTATCTTATTGTCCAACCCCCCCCCCCCCCCCCCAAACTTAGAAAGGTCTCTCAATCTTTTTTGCTTTTCTGCTCAAGCTGTGCCGAACCCATAGACTCCTTTTAACAGAAACCGCCGACGCGAACTTATTTGTAGGTCTGATAACCCAATTCGTTAAGGGGTCATTGTTGTAATGGAAATTTCAAAATGTGACGCGACATATTGTCCATTACAACGATGTTGAACTAAGATCATAAGTAGGTTCGGATGTCAGACCTGGATATATGTACATGTCGGGAACTGCCCTATTATTATTACTTTTAAGAATCCCTCAAATCCGAATTATTTTAATTTATCATTGCATCAATCAATGCTTAATACTTGCTAAGCGCTTGACTCTTGCTTTTTGTGGATATTTGTACCAAAGGCCGCCGCCCACTTATCCTTTTTTGTTAAAAAAATATAAATTAAAGTTGAAAAAGAATGGATAAGCAATCATCATAATATGCCACAGGTTTAATTTCATTATTTTTGTAGTGTCACCTAATAGAGAATATTTATTATTATTATTATTATTATTATTATTATTATTATTATTATTATTATTATTATTATTATTATTATTATTATTATTATTATTATTATTATTATTATTATTATTATATTATTATCATCATCATCATCATCATCATCATATTATTATTATTATTATTATTATTATTATTATTATTATTATTATTATTATTATTATTATTATTATTATTATTATTATTATTATTATTATTATATTATTATAAAGGTTCCATCCATTTGTGAAGAAGTAGATATGGAATGGATATATTTTAAGACATTCATGGAAATGTGTATATTTTCAGTTGTACTTTCATTTTATATTTAATGTTGTTAGATTTACATGGATTTAAATGCAATGCCGTAATCCTACCGACAAATACAGAATTATCTTTTTGAAGTAGTATCTACAAGTAGAATGTAATATTAACTGAGAGGCATTGCATTTTCTCTTCTTTATGTAGCAGTTTTGTTGTTCCATTTGAGTGTCAAAGACGATTATTTTCTATCTGTTTATCTTTTATTTTATACAGCGTCTCTTAGCTTTGTAACCCGTAATTTGTACAATGCTCACTAGAATTGAACACGAATGGAAATGAAACAAATTTATTGTTTGATTGCCTATTCAAAGTAAACACGAATAAACATCGTGTAAATGAGAAAAAAAAAGAAACAAACTGTCGATTATTTTAATATTTGATCGTTCATATTTGGAGATTGAAAACGTTAGTGTGTCTTAAGATTTTTCCGCATTAAATAGAATTTGTTTGCACAGGTGCAAACATTTTTTGGTGTAAACTCACCTCGTGTTCTATCTAGACGTCTATATTAATTTTTTAAATAACCAATATTATCATCACTTGTCATTATTATCCGTGCATTTAATATTGGCTTTTATTCTTTGGAAAAATGGTCTGTTTAAGTATTTGTAATTAATATGTCGTATCCAAATCGTGACTTTCTTTGAGGATTTTTGTTGTTAATTTAATCCAAAAAAAAAAGATTTTGTAGAGTTTTTTTTCTAAATTTGTTAACAATTATTTACTATATCAAGACGTCTATACACTGTTTAGACGTTATCCATGTTCAGTTTTGAATGGTATTGAGTACATTATATGAGATAAATTATGCGCATAGTTTCACCCAAATTTTATTTCAGGAAAGTGAAATCCAGTCTTTTTTTTTTGTCTAATTTTGTTATAGTGATTGAATGGATTATTGGGAAAAAGAGATTCGGAGAAGCGCAGTGTTAAGCATTTCAGATGTCATTATAATAACAATCCGACGTTACTTATTTGTACAGATTTGTACACGTCGTAATAACCCTTTTTGACTTTGTTCCAATTAAAATGTGGGTCATATAAACAGTGATATCTAACTGATTGATGGAGTAGTATGCAAATAAATAATTTATGGTGTTTTGATCCACTCCATTTTACCATTTTGTAACCTGAAATTTTCGTAGATATGAGGATTGGGTGTTATAATGCGATTTTTAAATCGAAATCGACCCCGTTGACTCAGTCTACCCGCTCTGGGATCAACATTATGAATCGTGTAAGATACTGGAAGTTTATTTACCTCAACACATAAACATTATATAAAAAATGTGTCACCTTTTGCAAAGTTGATGGCGATTTGTTTGGTATGAAATTGCTGTCAAGTAAGTCAAAATAAAATATTGAATTTAACTGATAACTTTGTCGAACGTATTTACAATGACTTGACCATAACCATTTACACAATTAGAGATACCAATTATTTTTGTTATGATTGAGCTTTTAAAAAAAAAATTGAGCTTTTTTATAGCGCAATATCCACTAAATGTGCTCAAAGCGCTTTACAAGGGATCCCTAACCAACAGCAACACGTAACATGTAGAACGAATCATGACGCCTTCTAAGCGATATTACAATTTTTTCTGACAGAGACAACGCTGTCAACGGCCAGGTACTCATTTTAACATGAATATGGTGAGAGAATGTGAATAAAGAGCCTTTTCCAAGGACTCGAACCCAGGACCTTCCGATCCGAAAGCGAGTGTCACACCACAAGACCACATAGCTGTAATAGTCATGATATTTGGAATATGTTTATATTTTTTAAAAATCGAGTTTGAAGGAATATTTCACCCTCATTTTTCACAAAGAGAACTTGTCTCTATATTTGGTATAATCTGACTTCTTTCCAAAATCTCTGCGAAAAATTGTCTACGTTCAGTCGTCCCAAGTGTTGTCGTTGTTATGCTGCATTTATAAGCTAGCAGGTCTAACCGGTAGTCAGGATGCCTGAGGTTCGTTTCCCAGACGATGGAGGATGATTATTGCGGTTATCATTTTTGTAATTATTTTTCTGCTTTGTCTGGCGCTGTTTCATGCACAATTTTTCAAAGTTCTGAATACTTAGAAATTCCACGGAGAAATAAAACTAAATGTATGGCTATGTGGTCTCGTGGTATGACACTCGCTTAAGATCGGAGGGTCCTGGGTTCGAGCCTCGCTCGGCGCATAGTTGAGTCCTTGGAAAAGGCTCTTTACTCAGATTCTCTCATCCTACACAGGTGTAAAAAGAGCACCTGGCCGTTAACAGCGTTGTCTCTGTCCGAAAAAAAATCTAATATCACCTAACAGGCGTCATGTCTCGTCCGACATGTTAAGTGTTGCTGTTGGTCAGGGACTCTTTGCAAAGCGTTTTGAGCACGTTTAGTGGATATTGCGTGAAATAAAATCTCAAGTAAGAGAAGCTCAAGCAAGTAAGAAACTTATCTATTAGACAGATCTCGTATCTACATTTATTTGCTTTAATAAAGCAAGGACGTGCCTGATTGTTGTACTTTTACACGCAGACTAACAAATGTAATATATGAACGAGCTATGTCTTGGCTTATCTCAGTGTATGTCAGATTGGATTAGTCAGAGGGGTAAATCGGCTTAACCAGTTAATTGCCGTATTGTGGAAAAACTCGTATTAAACAATTTGACCAGAAAACTCATCCTTCAAAAATCGATCGATTTAAATGACACTCCTCTTGGCACAAACTCTCAATTTGCGAAGTCTCAGGTTTGAGAGTTTTTGTCAAGCTGAGGGTCTTTAAAATCTATCGATATTTGAAGGGCGAGTTTTCTGGCCAAATTTTTAAATACGAGTTTTTCCATGGTTGGCAGTTAACGAAATATTGGGAAGGGTTAACAACCTTATGTCGGCCATTGTCAAGTATTTCTGCTTGTACTCATATCGTTATTATTTTATATATAACTTAGACATAGTTATCAATTATAATTATATATCGAGTAAACAATAAAAAAAAATAGCATTGGCTTTGGTGACTGATACCTGCATAAATCATAGCTAATGTCTAACAAAATAGATTATTTGAATACTAAATAATAATAATACACATTTATACAGCGTGTAAAACACAAGCTCTGGCATTTTTCAATACAAATTATCAAATTTGAATTTTTAAAACAAAAGAATATACAATGCAAATAGTTCATAGCCAAATCAAGGGTTCTTAGCGTCAATGAAAGCAAATACAGTAAAGATGTGTCTTGAGATTCTTTTTAAAGGCAGGTAAAGTCTTAATATTAAAATAATATATGTAAACATAATCATATGTTAGTTTGTGTATTTAAGTAATTAATGTTTGGTAAGATACATGTTAAGGGTTCCTGACAACTCAGTTGGAAGAGCTCTCGCTTCACTTATAAAGGGAAGTAGGAGTCCCGACTGAGGTAGCGAATAGTATTTTTGCGATAACTAGCGACCTATCAAAAGGGTAGCGAGTAATTGTTATTGTCCGTTTAGCACTCCAGCTCATTGAATCGAATGGATATGAAAGACGTAAGAAAGGCACATGGTATACATAGGTGATCATTACTGTACACACAGTTAACACACAAAGTACCGATTTTCATTTGCGGTTTCTAATTTATGACTTTTTTACATTAAAAAAAAATATACTGAAAACTGGCACAGTAGATATACGAAACAAACTAACTTCCTGGTATTAAAAATCAACTTTATATAATCTTGATTTCGATTTTTAAACTTTTATCTAATTTAAGTCATTTAATGTCTGTACTTGTTAAATTTAAAAAATCGATATCCCTATGAATGCATAAAATTCATTTATGATTTGTCCTAATAATTATCCGTTGCGATATTTTACAGTATGATCAACAACTCCTTTGCATTTTTGTTACTGTTTACATAACTATACAATGAGCACAATGTGAAGCTTGTCATCAATATATAAAATGCTCTGAGATGAATGTTGGACGTAAACATTTATATTTAAATTAACATAACCTAAACCAAAGATAAAATATGCCTCGCAGATTGTTTTGTTATAAGCAATGAAATCTTGCTATTAAACACCAAACTGGATAAAATAGTATAGTGGCCATTTGAGATATTTTAAAATGCCATAATATAAGAAAAAAGATAAAATTCTTTGAAAGTTAAAGAATTCGATATACTTCCAAGTCAAAATCAAGAGACCACACAAAAGTTCTAGATATGTACATTTGAAACATTGAAGGCAAAAACACGAATTGTGGGTGTAGATTAGGGTAATTTTTCGATAAACACTTAATTGTCAACAGAAATTATTCGACTGTTTTTTTTTTTTTTGTTTTTTTTTGTTTTTGTTTTTTGTTTATTTTTATTTTTTGACTTTTGTTTTATTGTTGTTGTTTACTTTTCTCTTTTTGGTTAATCCTTATAAAGCTTTAATACACACAGATAAAACAACAGTTGATTATAATATTGATTTTCAAAAGAGATCTACACTATCACCAAGGATTTTACGATTGAGAGCATATTATTTAATCATGTATTATTAGTCAATATACTTTTATACAATGTGTTTGTTTTTTTATTTCAATTATATGTTATAATTTTCTAATCTACTTTTAGTACAACAATAAAAATAAAATTATTGACTAGCTGTCACAAACCTTACAGCTTTGTTAGATTAAGTACCGATTATCTCTTCTTTCAATAGAAGAAGACATTAACCAGTTAACTACCGTGCTCTGGAAAAACAACTATTATAAAATTTGGTCAGAACACTCGTCCTTGAATATTGTTCGATATATATGACTTTCATCTCAGCAAAAACAAAAAAGCCCTCTCAAACCAGGGACCTCGCGAGTTTTGCCAAGATGAGGATCATTTAAATTGATCGATATTTGAAGGAAAAGTTTTCTGACCAAATTTTTAAATACATGTCTTTCCAACGTACAGCAGTTAAGCGTTAGGTGGAAGCCCTGTTCTTCTGTCCATATGGCTGAAGCAATGAAAGCCAGAGTTTGAGCCTTAGTTGCAATACTGCGAGGATAAATGACCCAACGTACAATTGTACTTTGTTATGGTCTAAACTAGGAACTGTCTGACTAAATATAGTGTTCATTCAATCGTTAATAACAGACTCAAGTCGCCGCCTTTCCTCCTTGGGGTATTCGGCATTCCGGCGCTATGCCGGTACTAATTATTATTATTGACTCGATTGCTGTGGTGTCAATCATACAAAAAATCTAGCTATGGAGTTATCATGACTTATGTTTATAAAGAAAAACATCAATTAAACATTTCAAACTGGATAAGTATCTTTTGCGTATTACAAAAATCTACCAACGGAATTTTGGATAGAATCTTGTTAATGGCAAATTAACGTTCAACTTATTATGTGAAGATACAATACTGATTCTGAGTTTGCAATCGTAGAGAAATCTAATTCTTGATATAGCACACGGTAATAGTTTACATATGTGGAAATTCTAACTCGATTTAATTGCATCAACAATATAAAAATCTAATTCTACACAGTACATCACTTATCGCGATGTAACTTTTAACTTTAGTGAGGATTTCTACCTGCACTTGATTTGAGTGTTCCATTCATACATGACACCAATTTTTGATACGGATACGGCTTATCACGTTATAAGTTTTGACTTAATAAGTGAGAAATCCTTTCGAGATTTCAGTGATGCAATCAAACTAAATGCTACTTGTTGAATTAGTGATAGAACATGCTTGTTAAGTTGCAATTTTAATTTTAAGTAAGAATTGGTTAATGCTATTTGGGGTCAATTAATTTATGACATCCCATTTGACATCTTCACTATTCCTTAGACGGTTCATTTATTTTTGGTTCTGTTACTTAAGCGACATGAAGCGTGATAAGACTGGTATTTTTTTTCCAAATCTGATAAATTTGGGAGTATATATTTTATGGTCTGAAGAATCAAGGTAAATGATAAATTTAGTTTATCTATATCTGGTATTAATTGCTTGCTTGATACACTTTGCAATTTCGCAATCTTTGTTGTTTGTTTTGACTCCCCGTCTGTAGACATGGCGAAATTGAAATTTTGTTCTTTTGTTTCTTTTGACAGATGTTGAATGTATGGCTGTTCTTTTATATTCACTGCTAGTGTCTGTATGTTGTAGAACATTTTGCTAGCAAGGAATGAGTTTGATAGAATATAAACATGAATTTAAAAAAAAATCTTGTATTTATATTTTAGTGTTTTGTTGGGCAGTCCGTCAAATAAACCTTCTCAATTATCAGTGATGATTTCAAAATTGTCCACTTAAATATTTTCCAGCATATTAATCTTCTAGATTAGAGAGAATTCGGAACCGTGTAAGTCGTGAGAAAGTTAGAATAAGTTTTGGGGTCCGAGTCCAAGAAGGTTTTCAGACTTGCGGGCCCATGAAGCCGGAGTTCATACCAATTTTTTTGTAGTGTTAAGCGGACGTTAGCAAGTGTTTGCTAACCTTTGGATAAGACGTTAGTATATTCCAAATACTTTCCGTCAGTTAAAAAGCCAGCTGCTCCAATACTGCTGGCTGGAGAGAGAGACAGAGGAGTCTGACAAATTTCGACTGAAACCGGGATTAACACTGGTTCCTTTGTGCAGTGTGTGTGTGTGTGTGTGGGGGGGGGGGTTCCCGATAGCTTCCCACGCAAAAGGTGAATACGAGACTTCTATCTAACCCTGATTCGGTAGCTGGGTCTGTGAGACCTGGCGGAAAGTACATTGGGATAATCTGGCATCCAATCCAAAGGATAGCAAGCAATTGCAATTGTACGTTTCATGCTATGGGAACAGGGATAAACCCCAGCTCCATCGGACTACCCGTTTTCTTCATCAGTCAGGACCTCTAGTCTTTCCATACACGCACGGTTTTGATAGGCGTCCGAACCACGATCAGGCAAACCGGGGTGAAAACGCAATGTGTGTGGCCAAATACCTGGCCGATAAACCTAGGTACGGTCGATCGCCCGCACAGCCCGCTTTGCTTAATATTTTTCGAGGCGATCGGCGATCGGGGGCGTGGCAGTATAAAAAATTGGACAATTTTTTTTCGGATTTTCGCTGTTTTGACGTCAGATTCGTGATCAGCGTCGAATTTACAATAGGTTTGATACCAAGAACTATGTTTTTACTCCAAAAATTGATGAAATTAGAAATAAATTTTAATTAATATTGAGGCTATGTGGCCGACAGAAAAGTGCCCCTCCCTGTTTTGTGATGGATCAAGTGGTATGACTCTCGCTTTCGGATCGGAAGGTTCAGGTTTCGAGACCCGCTCTGAGTGGCGCAGAGTTGAGTCCTTGGAAAAGGCTCTTTACTCACATTCTCTCACCGTACTCAGGTGTAAAATGAGAACATGGCCGTTCGTTGTCTTTGTTGGGAAAAAATGTCACATCGCCTGACAGGCGTCATGTCTCGTCTTTCAAGTCTAATATTGCTGTTGCCTTGGGACCCCTTGTAAAGCGCTTTGAGCACGTGGATATTGCGCCAAATAAATGCTGTGTTATTATTTTTTTTTAATAATATTTTTATAAATGTTGCGCCAGGAAGAGGTAGATGGCAAAAGTTTCGTTCTTGTTCATCGTAAAACTTATAAAGGATTTCATACAAAATAAAAAATAGTTTTCATAATTTTCAATGTAATGATATAATAATATGCCAGTTCTTTTTTTTTTTTTTTTCCTCCTCACCCGTTGACGCGACATGACGGTCGACCTTGACACAGACATTTGGGATTGGCAGATGCCAAAAAGCCTTGGAATGGGGTGGGCATTGTAACCTTGAATTATAATCTACAAACAACGCCCCCCCCCCCCCCCCCCCCAAAAAAAAAAAAAAAAAGGAAAAGAAAAGAGCTGTGTGCGTGTGTTGGTGGTGGTGGTGGTGGTGGTGGGGGGGGGGGGTGGGGGTGGGTGCGAATGCGAGTAGTCCCGAGGAGTACCCGTTTAACCTGCCACGGGAACACTGTCGATTTGTTTTATAATAATAATAATAATAATAATAATAATAATATAATAATAATAATAAATAATAATAATAATAATAATAAAATAATAATAATAATAATAATAATAATAATAAATAATAATAATAATAATAATAATAATAATAATAAATAATATATAATAATAATAATAATAATAATAATAATAATAATAATAATAATAATAATAATAATAATAATAATAATAATAAAAATAATAATAAATAATAATAATAATAATAATATAATAATAATAATAATAATAATAATAATAATAATAATAATAATGACGATAAATAAAAAATCTTTATTGTCCACAAAATGGAAAAATTTCCGTGGTCTACGTTGCTTTTAAACTTAAATCGGATTGCAAATGTATTGATGTTATGCGTATTGGAAAAATACTCACGACATCTCCATCGGGGTATAACATATTAACACACAAAACTGCAAACGCGAACGTTCATTGTCTGATTGATATAACTTAGTGATAAGTTAATTATAAAATGCTGTCTAAAAGCAATAACAACGGGTTGACTAACGTCAAATTCATTCCTTCTATTGATGCTCTGTGTTAAATTAAAATACTCACAAAGTCCGCCAGCCATATATATCACTCCAGCCCAAAGATCTACATGGAACCTTGAACGTTATAGTCTGATATATTTTAATGAGAACTAATCATAAAAATGGGTGTCAAAAAACAATAACAATGAGATGAGTGACGTCAATTTGGTTCCTTCTATAAATATCCAAGAACTTTACTCACTCCATCCGCTCTCTCCTCCTTCAATACATATGAATCTATTCTCTCATCACTTTTTTTGTGCGGCTATGCATGTGATCTTGTGAAATGACACTCGCCTTTGGATCGGACGGTACTGGATTCGAGTCCCGCTCTGAGTGGCGCATAATTGAGTCCTTGGAAAAGGCTCTTTACTCGCATTCTCTCACCTTGTTCACTGTTAAAATGAGTACCTCGCTGTTTACAGCGTCGTCTTTGTCGGGAAACAATTGCAATATCGCTTAACAGTCATGTCTCGTCTAACATGTTTTTATGTTGGCCAAAGACCCTTATAAAGTGATTTGAGCACCTTTATTGAATATAGCGGTATATATAGCGCAAGTAAATTTTTCTCTCTTTCTCTTTCTCTCTCTCCCTCTCTCTTTCTCTCTCTCTCTCTCTCTCTCTCTCTCTCTCTCTCTCTCTCTCTCTCTCTCTCTCGACATGTTAGATTATTATAGCTATTGCTACATATGATGCGAATATCTTGGACGGTTATTGATGCTATGAGTTTAGGTAAAATGCTCGCAACATCCACCAGTTGGAAATAACGTACCGTCATACAAAACTACGAGTAACCTTGAACGTTAAAAGTCTGATTGATATAATTTAGTGAGAACTAATTACCAAAATGACTGCCTTAATACAATAACAAAGAGTGGAATGATGTCAATTTCGTTCCTTCAACAGTCTAATTGATATAATTTAGTGAGAAGTAATCACTATTGTGGCAAGACGAAAGATAGAATAACAGACAGTAACTGAGATCGGTTCTGTCGGCCACATAGCCTCACTATTAATTAAAATTTATTTCTAATTTCACCAATTTTTCGAGTAAACACACAGTTCTTAGTATCAAACCTATTGTAAATTTGACGCTGATCACGAATCCGACGTGAAAACAGCGAAAATCCGAAAAAAATTGTCCACTTTTTTATACTGCCACGCCCCCGATCGCCGATCGCCTAAAAAAAATATCTCCCCGTATGTGGGCAAAAATCATCTGCGATAAACGCAGGGATGGGGTCAAAGCGATAGGTCATCCGTCCCGCTACCAGCGGATGTCGGCGTCTATGGGGGGCCAACATAAAAACATGTTAGACGAGACATGACTGTTAAGCGATATTGCAATTGTTTCCCGACAGAGACGACGCTGTAAACAGCGAGGTACTCATTTTAACAGTGAACAAGGTGAGAGAATGCGAGTAAAGAGCCTTTTCCAAGGACTCAATTATGCGCCACTCAGAGCGGGACTCGAATCCAGTACCGTCCGATCCAAAGGCGAGTGTCTATTCACAAGATCACATGCATAGCCGCACAAAAAAGTGATGAGAGAATAGATTCATATGTATTGAAGGAGGAGAGAGCGGATGGAGTGATTAAAGTTCTTGGATATTTATAGAAGGAACCAAATTGACGTCACTCATCTCATTGTTATTGTTTTTTGACACCCATTTTTATGATTAGTTCTCATTAAAATATATCAGACTATAACGTTCAAGGTTCCATGTAGATCTTTGGGCTGGAGTGATATTTATGGCTGGCGGACTTTGTGAGTATTTTAATTTAACACAGAGCATCAATAGAAGGAATGAATTTGACGTTAGTCAACCCGTTGTTATTGCTTTTAGACAGCATTTTATAATTAACTTATCACTAAGTTATATCAATCAGACAATGAACGTTCGCGTTTGCAGTTTTGTGTGTTAATATGTTATACCCCGATGGAGATGTCGTGAGTATTTTTCCAATACGCATAACATCAATACATTTGCAATCCGATTTAAGTTTAAAAGCAACGTAGACCACGGAAATTTTTCCATTTTGTGGACAATAAAGATTTTTTATTTATCGTCATTATTATTATTATTATTATTATTATTATTATTATTATTATTATTATTATTATTATTATTATTATTATTATTATTATTATTATTATTATTATTATTATTATTATTATTATTATTATTATCATTATTATTATTATTATTATTATTACTATTATTATTATTATTATTATTATTATCATTATTATTATTATTATTATTATTATTATTATTATTATTATTATTATTATTATTATTATTATTTATAAAACAAATCGACAGTGTTCCCGTGGCAGGTTAAACGGGTACTCCTCGGGACTACTCGCATTCGCACCCCCACCCCCCCCCCCCCCCCACCACCACCACCACCACACACACGCACACAGCTCTTTTCTTTTCCTTTTTTTTTTTTGGGGGGGGGGGGGGCGTTGTTTGTAGATTATAATTCAAGGTTACAATGCCCACCCATTCCAAGGCTTTTTGGCATCTGCCAATCCCAAATGTCTGTGTCAAGGTCGACCGTCATGTCGCGTCAACGGGTGAGGAGGAAAAAAAAAAAAAAAAAGAACTGGCATATTATTATATCATTACATTGAAAATTATGAAAACTATTTTTTATTTTGTATGAAATCCTTTATAAGTTTTACGATGAACAAGAACGAAACTTTTGCCATCTACCTCTTCCTGGCGCAACATTTATAAAAATATTATTAAAAAAAAATAATAACACAGCATTTATTTGGCGCAATATCCACGTGCTCAAAGCGCTTTACAAGGGGTCCCAAGGCAACAGCAATATTAGACTTGAAAGACGAGACATGACGCCTGTCAGGCGATGTGACATTTTTTCCCAACAAAGACAACGAACGGCCATGTTCTCATTTTACACCTGAGTACGGTGAGAGAATGTGAGTAAAGAGCCTTTTCCAAGGACTCAACTCTGCGCCACTCAGAGCGGGTCTCGAAACCTGAACCTTCCGATCCGAAAGCGAGAGTCATACCACTTGATCCATCACAAAACAGGGAGGGGCACTTTTCTGTCGGCCACATAGCCTCAATATTAATTAAAATTTATTTCTAATTTCATCAATTTTTGGAGTAAAAACATAGTTCTTGGTATCAAACCTATTGTAAATTCGACGCTGATCACGAATCTGACGTCAAAACAGCGAAAATCCGAAAAAAATTGTCCAATTTTTTATACTGCCACGCCCCCGATCGCCGATCGCCTCGAAAAATATTAAGCAAAGCGGGCTGTGCGGGCGATCGACCGTCCCTAGGTTTATCGGCCAGGTATTTGGCCACACACATTGCGTTTTCACCCCGGTTTGCCTGATCGTGGTTCGGACGCCTATCAAAACCGTGCGTGTATGGAGCCTTTAAGATTGCATCAAAATCCTCTTAGATCTTTGATACTGATCTCTATGTAGGCTGCTGTATTGTAGAAATTTCACAAAACATTTCTTTTTCATTCTGGCCAGGAAACTTTTACTTCAATTAGCAACAACTTGTCCAAATTGGCAAAAATTATCATACTTGAGAAACTATTTATCTACATACGGTTTCGTATTGAGATTTATTTTTCTTTTACAATGTAGACAAGTTAGCTGTTATCTCGTTTGATCAATTATATTTGAGACGAATGTTTTCTGTTCAAAATAAACATATCGTCTTTTGTCAGAGTGTGGCAGTTTGTTTTTTTTTTAGGTTGGAATACTTGACTGAATTCAGTTGTATGATATGTAGGCCTACATATGTAGATGCAACGTGTGTTTGATTTCAAATGGAGGATATTTCATGCCTTTCAGCGTTATTCAATTCATTACAATATATTATAAGTATAGACAGTGTCGTGCATTTTCCCTGATTGTGTCAGAAATAAATATGTTTGGTATTCCTTGCTTTCGTTTTACAACAGCAGTGGGTAGATTTGTCTTAGGGTGTAGTAACCTTTGATCCCTGTGCCGAAATATGTTTGTTTGTTTATTGGGGCGGGTGGACGCTATATATTTCAAGTATCTCAAGTATGTATTGTTCTTTTAAAATTACATTTTGTTTATATTCTGGAATGAGACCGTATTGGTTTTTCCGAGCCCTACCTTCGATTTTTGTTGGGAGAGAACAATAAGATGGATTTTACCTTTTTTGCTGAAGATAAAGGGACGGCTGAGATATTCAGGAAAATTGCTCTCCTATGGATATTTTGTAACCATCCCTTGGTGAGATCATGTGCCAGCGTCTGGTATATGAAACTATAGTGTGGTGATCTTAAGTTTGACAAACAATTAGATTAGTTTTGGATCAAATCCGTTCTCTGTTTGAATAGGTCCTGTTTTCTAATATTTTTTTTTTGTGCACTTAGAGCAGACCCTTATTCTTATTTCCTTCTTTTTCTGAGCTAAAGTGTTTAAACGTTACAAAATCACGAAATCAAAAACAAATAGCGGTTCATTAAGAGATATCCTAAACGCTCTGCTTCTCGAGGAAACATTTATAGATAGTGTGGCTGACACAAAACAAGGTGTAACCTTAAACGTTTATATTCTGGTTAATACAGTTTAGTGAGAGTTACTCATAAACACGGATGGCAAAAACAATAACAAAGACCCGCGTCAACTTCATTCTATACATTGTCTAAAAACGTGTTAATATCTCTTGAGTCTAAAATCGCCAATAATCTGCCGTTAAATTATTTCCCCCAAAGTCACGTATAAGTAATCCTTGTATTAAATTCGCCTCGACTAGCATTGAAGATATTAAGAATCATAAAATAGGCACTGACTCAACTCTTGGTATATTTTTAGCTTTAAGATAGTTTCATTTTAATGGTAAGTAATAATATAAGGAGGTCAAGTGGGTAGTATGTACATATAGTTAAACAGAAACGTTTGTTTGTCTCATCTCCATAGGCGTTCAACACATGGCTATTCGTGGCCATTGCAATATTTATATTTTATTCCCTAATAATAAATTTGATTTATGTCCTTGAACAGATACGCTAATTTTAGACACCCTTTATGGTAAAGATTGCTAGAGCATATTTCTTGAGAGAAATTGAATTACTTTATTATGCAATAAACAAACACTTTACTACCTTCTAAGAATTGTATACGTATATTCAAAGGTATGCTCTTGAGATTAACCTTTTTGTTCATTTACATGACTTGCCATGTTTCAGCGAAATTATTATGTAATTTTCTTAAGAATAACGCAACTTATTTAAGCAGTGAAAATTCGATCTGAAAAGACACACATTTAAAAAAATGGCCAGAAAACTCGTCCTTCGAATATCGATTGCGAAGTCTCCGGTTTGAGAGATTTTGCCAAGATGAGGGTCACTTAAATCGATCGATAATTGAAGGACGAGTTTGTTTTCTGGCATATTCTTTAAAAATCTGTGTCTTTCTAAAGTATGGCACTTAACTGGTTAACCTGCAATTTATTCACGTGGCAAACATTAAGGTTTTTGTTGTAATCACATTATAATCTGGCTCTTACGGATTATTTCAATTCCCGCTAGAATTGTCCAGACCATGAAATAATGAGTACAAGCGAGGTTATCTAATGTTATAAATGTAGGTGTTTGTGTATCGGTGGTCAAAATCATCCATTAATCAATATTGTGGATTCAATACAGTAAAATATAAACCTTTATTTTATTTGAAATAACATATACAAAAGGTGTAACGTCACATTAAGTTCATTGTAACGATGTTAAATTATATGAAACCATTTTAAACAATGGATAAGACTGACGTGAATGCTACTTTTAACAAATCGGAGATTCCAAGAGTTATACGGTCTTCTTCAAAGGATAGATTTAGCCTTCGTCGATCTCCCACTCAGCAACTGCCGAATTCGGATGTTTCTCAACCTGCTTCTAACCGGCTGTCTCAATGGAAGCACGTCAAGGACATTGTCCACGTTGCCAAGAAAGCGTTAATTGTGTCCAAATTAAGGTATGAATTATTTTATCTATTTAAAAATATCATGACAAAACTGACGTTTGAATATTGGTTGTCATGAATGTAGGAATACAATTATCAAAGTTTTCCGTAAATGCTTTTTCAACACTTCACAACGCTGGATTTCTCTGGTAAATATTTTGAGCTTTGGGCTTTTTATTGAGCTTTTATATTATAGCGCAATATCCACTAAACGTGCTCAAAGCGCTTTTCAAGAGGTCCCTGACCAACAACAACAATTAACATGTAGGACGGGACATGACGCCTATTAAGCGATATTACAATTTTTTTTCGGATAGAGACAACTCTGTTATCGTCAGTTACCCATTTTACACCTGATTACGGTGAGAGAATGTGAGTAAAGAGCCTTTTCCAAGGATTCAACTATGCGCCGAGCGAGGCTCGAACCCAGGACCTTCCGATCCGAAAGCGAGTGTCATACCACAAGACCAGATAGCCGCACAGATATGAACCTTCGTGGTGAACTACTTTGCCTGAAAATATAAGAAGCATCAATGGTCAAATTGAATTCCAAGGGAAAATTATAGATACTATCATAATGAAGGTTAAGGCATGTCCATCTGTCCTCGTCACGCTTACAGTCGTGATTATATTCGGCTGCACGAAGTTAAGACGTGTATGACTGAAGTTGAAGTTGAAATGATATATTTAGAATAATTACTCGGTTCCGTGTAGTGAAACGGTCGAAAATAGTCAATAGACAATTATAATGTTATTTCATCGAGATCAGAGCCCTCTTAAATCTACAATGTATTGATTGTTTTTATTCATAACTCATTCATTTTCAATGTGCTTTGCTTTTTGTTGTTGTTGTTGTTGTTGTTGTTGTTGTTGCCGTTGATATAGCTTTTATTGCCATTGTTGTTGTTGTTATAAATGTTGTTGTTGTTGTTATTATTGTTGTTGCTGTTGTTATTATTATTATTGCTGATGTTGTTGTTGTTATAGTTGTTATTGTTGCTGTTGTTGTTGCTGCTATAATTTTACTTTCTAGAAAGCTTGTTGATTGTATCTGAATCTAAATGCTACTCAATGTCTCTTGTGTGTGTGTGTGTGGGTGTGTGGAGAGAGAGAGAGAGAGAGAGAGAGAGAGAGAGAGAAAAGAGAGAGAAAGAGATAGTTAGATAGATAGATAGATAGATAGATAGATAGATAGATAGATAGATAGATAGATAGATAGATAGATAGATAGATAGATAGATAGATAGATAGATAGAGAAAGAGAGATTGAGAGAGAGAGAGAGAGAGGGAGAGAAAAAAGAAAGAAGAGAGAGAGAGAGAGAGAGAGAGAGAGAGAGAGAGAGAGAGAGAGAGAGAGAGAGAGAGAGAGAGAGGACAGTTTGGAATGAATTTCTTTTTCTTCAAATTTTCGGATACAGTGAGAAAGAATAATTTTTAACAAACGGTTATAACAGCTATAAAACCCGGGATAAATTCCGGCTTCATAGGACTTGGGATTTTATCGGAAATACATTCCGATCACTCTTTAGTTAATGAAAAAGTTGGCCGTGCCTCAAACAAAAAACCGTTTACCGGATTACCTTTTCATCTGACCGTTGGTTTCCTTTGAAGTTACGTGAGTCGTAGATAATATTGTACAATGTACCAAAGCTTCATTAGTGACATTGTGTTCATGTAAAAGATTTTTATATAGCGCAATATCCACTAAACGTACTCAAAGCGCTTTACAATGGGTTCCTGATCAACAACAGCATGTAACATATAGAACAAGAAATGACGCCTGTTAGGCGATATTATATTTTTTCTTCGACAGAGACAACGCTGTTAACCGCCAGGCACTCATTTTACTCCAACTATGCGCCGAGCGAGGCTCGAACTCAGGACCTTCTGATCCGAAAGCGAGTGTCATACCACTAGACCACATAGCCGCAATACCTATGGGGTGATTCAAATTCATATCAACTTTAACCGAAACAAAATAGTCTTTCAGGGCCATTAGGCCCTATGGAGCCGGAGTTTATCCCAGTTTCTATAACGTGAAACCAAAAACTAGAGGTGCCTAAATGAGTCCAAAGCCGAAACGTCGTTCGTTTTGTGTTATTGCCTTATTTATGAGTCACATTTCCTCCCTTTATCTCTCCATTCTACAACGTGAATCAGACAGGTCTGAGAGGTTTTTCCAAGATGAGGGACATTTATATCGATCGATATTTAATTTAAAAGGACGAGTTTTCTGGCCAAATTTTTACATACGTATTTTCTAGATAGAGTACGGCAGTTAACTGGTAGACCCCAGCAGTTTACTGAATAATCCGTGAAAAATGTCATAATATATCGTTAAAATGCAAATTACTTAGGCTCTTGATGGTAAAATGATGATTTCATCTCCTTCTATGAGATGGCTATGTGGTCTTGTGGTATGACACTCGCATTCGGATCGGAAGGTCCTGGGTTCGAGCCTCGCTCGGCGCATAGTTGAGTCCTTGGAAAAGACTCTTTACTTACATTCTCTCACCGTACTCATGTGTAAAATGAGTACCTCTGCCGTTAACAGCGTTGTCTCTGTCGGAAATATTGTATTATCGCCTAACATACGTCATGTCTCGACCTTTTTGTTACGTTTTACTGTTGGTCAGGGACCCTTTGTAAAACGCTTTGAGCACGTTCAATGGATATTGCGCTATATAAAAGCTCACATTATTTTCTATTCTGGGCTAGTCATTCCAATTGCCTTTATGTAAGGGCCCTTTCCTGGACATGTGCCTGGAGATCTTTCAGCCTGTGTTTCTCGACCGCTTCCTCTTGATAAGAGGTTCAAAATCCAAAGCCAGGACCTGTTGAGTAAGATCCGTTATCAAATTGAGTTAAACTAAGTTGCTGGCTAAAGTTTTGAGATGATTTTTTAGTTCTTGCATTTCTCTGTCTTTTGCCCGGCTATGTGATCTAGTGGTATGGCACTCGCCTTCGGATAAGAAGAAGGTCCTGGGTTTAATTCCCGATTTGAGTGCGCGTAGTTAAGTCCTTTGAAAATCATCTTTACTCAGATTCTCTCACCATAATAAGATGTAAAATGATTACATGGCCATTATTAGCGCTGTCTATGTCAACATAAAATGTAATATGGCCTGATAGACGTCATGTTACGCCCTAAATGTTAAGTGTAGCTGTTGGTTGGTGACCTTTGTAAAGCGCTTTGAGCACGTCCAGTGGATAATGCTTTATTTAAATCCTAAAGTCTTTTTATGATGTTTCTTACAAGCTTTTATGTTTCACTTTACATCATATATTTTTGGCGCGATAAGTTTGACATAGATATTGTCTTCGTCTCCTCGACATTTGCCGTGTTGTATCGTAGCCATCGTTAAGTTATAGCCTGACATTGAAACCCAAAAAGGCTGGCATCTTGACGTCATTATTTGGTTTTTGCACCGCCTAGTGAGTTGTCGTTAGAAGTGCTCATGGAAACAAATGACCCATCGGTTGAACTATTGAATACATTCACGATTTGTTTTCTTTTGTGGCAAAAGACAGCATTTTGACGTAATTTTTTGGTCAGTCTCAGCCTATAACTTTACGATGGCTATGGTATTCAGTGGCGATGATGTCCGTATCATTAATTGGCAAACCAGTATTACGATGAATTATCTCCTACATCTGGAATCTAGGAGTGGTGTCAAATAGAAGATTAAAACAAAAACATAAAAAGATTTGTTTTGATTCCGATTTTTAACAATTCCATTAACCAAAAGATAGCAAACATTTTTTTTCATGATAGCCTTGACTGGGGTCCCGATAGCTCAGTTGGTAGAGCACTCACTTCACACGCAAAGGGACCGAGATCGATCCCGAGTGAAGTCAGGATTTTTTTTTTCAAATCCGTTTGTCCACCCAGCAGTGATTGGGTAGCTGGGTCTATTAGATTCGGAAGAAAGTACTTTGCGATGAAATAGCGTCCTATCCAAGGGTAGCAAGCAATTGCGATTGTCCGTTTCACTGGGATAAATTCCCGCTCCATGGGCCTAACGACTCTGAAGGACCGAATGACTACTTGATGGCGCACAAATCTTGTTTTCAAAATTTCATATTTAGCAACTATCTACACCTTTTCAAATTATTTTTTTTCTCGGGGTTGCTTGACTTTGTCTAATCCTCTAGAAATCGTCTTAGTTTCGAAATGTGGCCTTTTGAAGTAAGCCCCAAAACACAATGAAGGGTCATTATTACTTTTTGTTAAGCCCGGTAATAGGAATTAAGACTGTTCCGCGGATTTGACACTCAATGGTGTCTCAAATCCTTCTTTGCACCAAGCTGCGCTTGCGCGGTCAATCAAGCGCATCCGGGTTTGAAAAGCAACGTATATTTCATGATTAATAATAACAATCATATACGTACATGTTGTTGTGTTGTTTGTAATTGGGTGTTGTTAAACTTGGCATGAGGTTCTAGGGTTTGTTGTTAAAAGAACCAAGTCGAGTTCAGTTGCCCTTCGGAAAAGCTCATAATTACTTCCTGACACTCTTGAGAGGTGAATAGTGTATTGTGTGATTTATAACGGCGTTTTTGTGCGTGACAAAGGACCTCTGTAGTAAATCAGAAATGTACGGTTAACGTTGTGAAGATGAATTCTTAGAGTCTCACCTGTTTATAGTTACTAACTTAACAGTTTTGTTGTGAACACTTGATCGATTCAAACAACTTCTGAAAACAAGTGTTTTGATGTTGTGTTCGAGGATGGTATGTGCTATTATCCCATATTATATTTGATTTCATCGACTTTGTGAATTGTGACTGAGGAAAGTTTAACGAATATCTTTAAATAATCAATTGATTGTTCAAGTTTCCAGCTCTGCATTTGGAATATAGATAGCCGCGCAAAGGGGAAAAAACTGAGGAAAATATAAAGAGAAATACTCACCGACTGAGTTAGATTAGGACAGAACAAGAGGAGGGAAAGTGAATGTTTTGGATAGGAAAGAAAATGAACTAATAGTCTTCAACAGTCGTAGCGTCACTTCCTTCCTAATGACGTATGGTAACTTAGTAACACTGGCTCTAAACTATCGGAACAATGGCGGACGCCGTATGAAATATTTCTCCGACGAGCTTAAACGCGTATCCAGAGGAAAAAAAAACCCATCAATTTGATCATGTTTGACTTTTACACATTCTGATCACAAGGCATATGAAAAGGGAATGAAAAGTTCTAGCCAGCATGAAGAATAAAAAGTAATGATTTTCTTTGTTTAGAACCAAGATGGCCGCCGTTGCCGGGCGCGTGACATCAGACTACTGAATCCAATTGCAATTCAAATACCTATTGCCTAAAATGTCTCCCTAATGCAACAACCAAAGATGTGAAAGAAAAATATCAGATAGGTTTAAAACAATGCTGAATTTACTTTAACGGTTACGTTGAAATGTGTATTATTTTTCAGTATTAGTAGATGTCTATATTAATTTCCCTCATCTATCTGACTGCCTTTAGACAGAATCTTGTCTGTAAAAAACAATGGAAGTGCCTTGCCATATACAGGCGACAAATTGTTTGAGATGCCAAAAAATGACCATCGCCTAAATCTGGTATTAAGTCAAGATGAATCAAATGCTCAATAATAAATCACATTTTTAATGATCAGAAATACGAATTTTTTGCTTATTTTGAAATTAAAGAAATTGCATTATTCTACCCCAGTCCCTAAATAGTAACGCGTAATGATATCAACTTTCTTCTTCTTCTTCAAGTACCAAGTCTGTGCCAGACATCGGAGATCATGGTACACTATTCATCTCTCTGATCAGATAACCTCAGAAAACTAATATCAAGTTTACAGTAATAAATTGTGACGCCAGATTATCAAACGTTACATTTCACTAAAATTAGATTTAGGACAAAAGAAGTCTCATTTAAATATTTTTGAAAATGTCTTTCACTCAGAGATGATGAAATCGAAAACGATAGATGGTTAGAATAAATTATATCTTACACTCTTGCGTTTTGGAATTTGAACTTTGTTCCCAACGCGCACTCTTAAGCTTGTGCAGTGCAAGGGAACGCGTCCGGAATTCCAAAAAGCAAGAGTGTAAGAATCGTATATTATTCTACCCCATCCCATTAAAGTAACGCGTAATGATTTTAAGTTTATAATAATAATTTGTGACGTCAAGCGTTAAATTTCACTAAAAATTAGATTCATAAAAGAGAAGTTTCTATCATTTAAGTATATTTTAATGTCGTTTATTCCAAGATATTGAAATCAAAATCGATGGAGTTATAGAATAAATGATTTCTTGCACACACTCTTGTGTTTGTAATTCAAACTTTGTTCCCAACGTGCAATCGCAAGCTTGTACATCGATTGGAAACACAAGCGAAATTTTTAAAAATCAGTAGTGTAAGAATCGTTTATTAAATATTCCTCAATTAGCTTGACAAATGAAAATGTCGCTGCTTGAAGCTCGAAGAAATATATAACAATAGTCAAATGGAATGGACGCTTCAATTCGATTAACGGAGACGGATAATGTGGACGTTTCGGGTTTCCCCTTTGTCAACAAAACACGACGAATGACATACTAAATACGAATGAGAGATGAGAGAATGGCCTTATTTGGATGTAAAACCGTTGTATAAACATGTTTATTACACCTCCTTTAGTAATGATAAAGAGTGGTTTCTAGTTTCCTTTATAGACCCATTAAATGCACGCTTGCATATTGGAATCGTAACAACGGGGTATTAGATTTTTTTTTTTGAAATCTTACTTAAACGTTCGTGACACAAACTAAGGGAAATAACTGATGGGAGGACCATCTCCGAGGTTACGAATATTAAATATTATTGGTCAAAAATTGTTAATAAAACCCCAGCTATATAATTTTCTATAGAATCATCGTTTAAGTCAGTAAACATTAAAATATCAAAAGAGTAAATATAATCTTCAGTAAGTCGAGATTAGAAGTAGATTTTAGTTAAATTTAAAGTGTCAACAACAACAACAACAACAAACCAAAAAAAGGACATAATTACGTAATACCCCCTTTGTTTTTATTATTCAAGTGACGTAACAAGTTATGGTGACCCAACTCAATACAAATTCAGTCGTGCAAGACTACAATCAAATGGTGTGTCTATTAATGGCATTTTCTCTTACTTAAATGTTCCATCAAATAATTACTCAATTTCTGAATTTATTCCAGAGAAATGTTTGCTGACTGTTATTCTTAAAATAGGTGTAATAAAATTATTTTTGAACTCGTATTGATATTCGGTACTCGTTCCGTATGTAGTAATAGTGCCAGTATTCTGGTAGTGTCGTATTTATTGTTGTGGATTTTAAAAACACGATAAGGATCAAGTAATCTGGTATTATGTTCCAGGCAAGACCAAAAAAAAACCAACAAATACGTTGGTCATATGTTTTGTACACGCGTAATTCAGTAATACGAAAGTTATCGTATGACGTAAGATAGAGTAATCTGTCATTAATGTTATACTCTGGAAAAAAGTGTATTTAAAAATTTGACCAGAAAACTCGTCCTTCAAATATCTATCGATTTAAATGGACCTCATCTTGGTAAAAAACTCTCAAACCTGGGGCTTTGCTAAGTATAAAAGTTGTAAGGCACACATGCAGTGTGTGTCGGTCTTATAATGACTTTTCAAGAATCATTGCGCAATCATGGATACTTTTTTCCCACTTTCAGTTTATCCGACGTGTACTCATTTGCAGGTCTGATGATAATCCAAGTTGTTTGGGCTCATTGTTGTAATGGAAATACTCTAAGACCAATGCAAAATATTGTCCGTTATAACAATGTTAAACCAAGGCATAATTGCGTTCGGTTATCAGGCCTCTAAATAATATCTGCACAACGATTTATTCCGATGTGTATTTGTTTGCAGGTCTGATAACGCAAACTGTTATGGTCTCGTTGTTGGAGTGAAAAATCCCTGAAACCGATACAAAATATTGTCCATTACAGCAATGTCAAAACAAGCTCATAATTGCGTTAGGTTATCATACCTGCAAATAAATTCACTTCGGTTTATGTCAGTCAATCAAAAGTTTCAAAGAAATTAAAATTCAGCGTTCTGATTAGTTGGGTAAATAAATAATGAAAGTAAGACAAATGTGTCCGTTGTTGGCTGCTTATGGAGGGATTCTTGAGATGACATCAAATATTCCGTCTACATATATTCATACCAGCTGTGGTAATAGAGTTTATTAACAATTTAAATTCATCGGATTTTTGGATCCCCTGTCCACTCTCTGGTTGACCTATATTATCATTCTCAAAGGTTTTTCTATTTCAACTTATGCAATGAAAGACTATTCCGATTGAACTGAGCTTATTCAGCTTCAAAACTAATATAAACTTTATTTTAAGTCTACAAAATCTTGCTTTTTAAATTTTCATTTGTTCAAGAACTTCTCTTTTCGTTATCATAATCATTTGATTTCCCACTACATACCTTCATCACAATGATGTCGACTCTATCAGGATTGTGAGGTGATAGAGTTCAGACGGATAATATAATATACAGGAATAATGTGGAAAAAAGCTTTACAGGGAGCTGCAGTAGCTGCGGCGCAAGACAATCCAAAACCGGAGAAGAAAGAATCCACTGCCTCCATGATGGTAGCCAAAATGAAGGAGACCCTGTAAGTATGAGATCAATAAATATGTGGGCCGCCCTCTCAATTTGGTGTTTTATCAAAGCAATCCAGAAGTCGAATGTTTAATATTATAGTGTTGAAATTATGAAGTTGGGGTTATATTGATATGTTGTTAAAAGAAGGAATGAAGTTTAGTGAATTGCTCAATGAAACTAGGTTACTCTGCCAATATCAATTGTTAGTATGGGATTAAAAGGTCTTAATTGGGTTATAAACACAAGTTTTAATTTGAGATTTTCAGGAGCTTTAGGAGAGAGAGAGAGAGAGAGAGAGAGAGAGAGAGAGAGAGAGAGAGAGAGTCAGAATTTAACCACTTTATATACATCAGGACTTCTGTCGAAAGTCCTGGCATTCAATCCATGTCATTTTTATATACTGGACTAAAAATCTTTTCTTTTCTTTTATAATAATGTTCAGTCTTTGAAAGTTAATTGCGTTATCCCCTCAACGGGAATATATCTTAGAAAATACGTATTAACACCAGGATTCATTCTTTCGATCTTTTGAAACAATATTAAGCAACGTACCTTCTAAGCTGTACGACCATTTCGTTGGACCACTTTGTCGGACCACTTGTATATTTCATAGCATATTGTTTTTCAACTAAGACCGACGTGCACCGGACATTTATTATGGGCTTGATTTAACATTGATGTCGTGGGCAATATTTTGGTTTGTTTTTGAGAGTATTTTCATTTCAACAATGAGAACTTAATTTGGGATATCAGACGGGTAAATAAGTACTCAGTGGCTAAGACTAAAGAAAATATCTCTCATCTTGTTCTCACTCGCGAGCTTGAAAATTGTGAATCATCAATCATATCTTATTGACGTCATATCAAAGAGCTTGTAAAAACAACTGACACTTCTCTGTGGCCAGACCGTTAATTATTTTTGTACGTATTGGAAGATTGTACTGCTGTTGCACAAGATACAAAACGCCTTTTTTATTTTTACTTTGGCCAGAAAATCATCAAAGAAATTTTCGATTGACTAAATTGACTTTCAAAATGTCAAAATTATTAAACCATAGTTTTTCTGTTGTTTACAAAGAAGTCTCGGGGTAGATAATTTGACTAGTAGGGGGTACTTTTAATTGATCATTAATATACGAAGCTAATTTTTTTCTGGACAACACGTACATTGGCGTTTTGTCGGTGTAAGCAGTTTGGAATACGTATTGTTTATCTGCCTTTTGTCTTTTGTCTCTTGTCTTTATCATAATACCCCCCCCCCTTCTTTCGCCTAGTATTTTCTTTCTTTCTCTCTAGTCCAGTTGATCCACTCAAATAATTATTACTGAGACCTTGAATGAACAAATCGCAACATTTTATGTTTTTGTTTTTAAAGTATTCATATTATAAGTGTTTCTGAATAACATGCCTAGAAAAAGTAAGACCTGTAAATGGCCGTTTATATAAAGTCAATTTATTTCAATAAATTACAAGTAATAGAGAGGAAGATTTTCACAATATCCCCGAACTCGTCTCTGGATACATAGCAACGTTTAATATCTTTAAATAACAGGGGAAAAAAGTCATCTCCCGCTGAACCGGAAGTTTGTAAAAATAATATTTTACGAGCATTCAGCCTACTTGAGTCAGTAAATTACTGACAATAAAGATAAGAAAGAAAATCCGATTTCGTTAGATACTATCTATATCGGCATTCATCAAATTGCGACTTTATAATTTGCTTTTACGACGAGATTTTGAATAATATAAAATTCCCTTTATTCATCCCATAGCGCATAATTGAGTCCTTGGAAAAGGCGCTTTACTCGTAATCATGTGTAAAAAAGGACCTTTGTCTCTGCCGGAAAAATTGTAATATCGCCTAACATGTGTTCTATATGTTAAGACTTTCTCTTGGCTCAGGATCACTTATAAAGCGATTTGAGCATGGTTAGTGGACATTGCGCTATATGAATGCTCATGACAATCAAGCTAAGTCATTCCATGGACAATCCTCTCTTTTATCTTATAGATTTATTATTATTTTCTTGATGTCGA
>NC_088362.1:52230138-52235138 GCF_034508935.2 Berghia stephanieae
TTATAGTAGATAAATAAACAAAAAAAGAAAAACAAATCAATAAAATTCCCTTTATTCATCCCATAGGGGAAATTTTCCTCTAGGGTCTATTCCAAGGGAGGACTGAAATGACCCAGGCGTCAGCCGCAGTGCACGCCGCAAATTGAGCCAGGGTGAGGTGATCGAACTTGGTACTTTTCCGGTACGAAGCAAAGACAGTACCGCTGAGTCGTTTGATTGATGTCGAGTTTGAGTTATCTGATTATTAAAAATGATAATCTATGTTTGACAGGTCCTGGACCTCAGTTTGTTTGCAACCAAATATTTTAACTATATTTTATTATTGTCGATGGCCAATAATCTTCACAACTTAAATTCAGTCCCAAGCAGGCCATTCTGTCGTACTCTGAAAAAACACATATTAAAATTTTTTTGGCCAGAAAAATTGTCCAAATATTCGACCGATTAATAGGACCCCCATCTTGCCAAAAACTCTCAAACCGTGAAGTTCCAGGTTTGAAAATGTTTGTCAAGTTGAGGGTCATTTTAATCGATCGACATTTTAGGGAGGAATTTTCTGAATAAAATTTAAATTTGTATTTTTTTCAGAGACGGCACTGTATTGATCTAAACTTTTACTTCATACATTAGAAGTAGCCTCGGAGAATCCTACTTTTTTCAGCCCTTTAAGATATGCCGTTGATATCAATAACTTGACTCAAATGGGTTAACAATACAAAGTCCTTTCGTGTGGGAAAGGGATAAATTAAGGAGCAGGCACTGGTATAAGATAAAGATCTGAACAAAATTGTATGAAACAGTGCCAGACAAGCAAAGAGAAAAATACAAGAAAAAACAAAATAACATCAGAAAAATCAGTCTGGGAATCGAACCTTAGACCTTCTGATTACCGGTTATTACCTCAGTGGTATTTCTTACATCTTTAGTTTCTAAGGTTTGTGTTATTTCATTCATCTTTAGAGTAGATATTGTAAATATTAGCTCACATTCATCATCACTCCATTTCTAAATGATCACTGTCTATTCGTCATACTTCTGGATTATCATTTTCGATGCTTTATTAGATTTATTTCAACAGATACATTTCAAGTCTACCTGTGTTCCTCCTTTTTTGACTCACCAAATTTTATGCGTTGTTTTGTATTCCACTCAATTTGGCACTCCTTAGTTACCTACCGAACGCTTCTTTTTTTTCACATTCCAACATTTTTCTACAGAGGACGAACCGATTATTTCTTTGTGGTCGATTTGGTTCTTTAGTTTATGTATTTATGTAATTATTGTTTTGTTGTTGTTGTTGTTGTTGTTGTTGTTGTTGTTGTTGTTGTTGGCTTTTGGTTATTGGCTGAAGAAGGGTTTTGAGACCGAAACGGTCCGTGTTTTGTTCCTTTTCGAAGCTGTTATATATACTTTTGTTTACTACTTTTCGCTTTAAATAGCAATGACTTGCTACCCTATGGATAGAATGCCTCGATTATCCCATGTACCCCCCCCCCCCCCCCCCCCCAGATCTAACAAACCCAGCTACCCAGTAACTGCCGGATTAACAAGGGAGTCAGAAATAAAATCTCGACTGCACCCATGATCGATGCCTTTGCCTGTTTGTGAATCGAGTGTTCTACCAAGTGAGCTATCTGGACCCCCAAACTAGCCAAATCATACATGAGTAAGAAGTATTAAAATGTTGCATGAATATAAGAGAAACATAGGCAGGGATCGACATTGATTTTGTTGGATTGTCCGGCTAATTATTGGCTCCTGCGCTGTTCATTTAAGCCGCATTATAGGCCCTCTGGTGTTATTAGTCGATTGATTAACCAGTTAACTGCAGTACTCTGGAATAACAAGTATTTAAAAATTTGGCCAGAAAACTCGTCCTTCAAATATTGATCGATTTAAATGACTCTCCTCTTGGCAAAAACTCTCAAACCTGGGACCTCGCGAGGTCCCAGGTTTGAGAGTTTTTGCCAAGAGGAGAGTCATTTAAATCGATCAATATTTGAAGGACGAGTTTTCTGGCCAAATTTTTAAAAACGTGTCTTTCCAGAGTACTGCAGTTAACTGGTTAAAGTTGCTAATCCCAGACTGTAGCACAGGATAGAAAACGAATCAATGATATAGGATATAGGTACCATTGTTTGACAGTTTCTTGATTGGTAACCGTAATTTGTCGTAATGTGTTTGTTTAAAGTGAGTCTGGGACGCCATCTTGCCATTCTTGTTTGGAACGACAAAATGATTTCAGTGTATTCTGATATTACCATCATTTAATCTATAGCGGATTTTACTATTTTCTATTGTAACCTATGAGTTCCTAAAAATAATTCCATAATAATTATCTAGATATTGATACCAAAAGTTGTCACTGAATTTAAATATAAAAACCAAAGTCACAAACTTAAAATACGCTTTGTTTTGTGAACTAAAAGCTAACTTTGGTTTCTATCACATTATTTACTTTAAGTATTTACAACTATTTAACTTGAAATAAGAATAAGCTCACATAAATGTATTATTAATATGGTATAGCATTTGGATAACGCTGTGTTTTTCTATGAAATATAATCTAGTGTCCTCAAATGGTAAATATTTTGAGTTCATAACTAAATGAAAAAATCTTGAACAATGTATATCTGATGATGATGATGATGATGATGATGATAATAATAATAATAATAATAATAATAATAATAAATAAATAATAATAATAATAATAATAATAATAATAATAATAATAATAATAATAATAATAATAATAATAATAATAATAATAATAATAATAATAATAAATAATAATAATAATAATAATAATAATAATAATAATAATAATAATAATAATAATAATAATAATAATAAATGATAACCATATTACAATACGCAGCAAATATTTTTTACAGAGTGGAAAACGTCATGAAGTAATTATAAAAACAACTGTATAAATAAAGAACTGCGGCTTGTTTGCTTAAGTAATAATGGATGAAAGTCATATGAACATAATTTCATTACTGTGTTGCTTTTAAGGAGGAACCTCTTACAATAACCTGAGTAACAATGACTCGAGGGTAAGTGACTATTTCTTGCAGCTGAATGAAACATTTATTAATGATTTGTCTAAAAACAAGCAAACATGTATATCAATGAACAAAAACTAATAATACAGCTTCGAAAAATAACAAAATACCAAACACGCAAGGTTTCGGGCTCAAAATGGCTCTTCAGCCAACAACAAAACTGATAAAAGCATTAAACTTTAAAATTTTATATTTTTTTCTTTTTCTAAATTGTTATATTAATTTTGTTCATTACTTTTTACAATCCACAGCTTCTAGCCGCTTTGTATCACTTCGGAATATATAATTATATTGAGAGCTTACCAAATATCTTTAGAATTGTGCTTGAATCTATGCCACCTACTCCACAGTATAATATTCTCACACTTTACTTACTGGGGGGGGGGGGGGTCTCGTTAGTTCAGTTGGTAGAGTACTCGCTTCACACGCAAAGGGATCGAGGACGATCCCGGGTGCAGTCAAGATTTTTTCTGACCCCCCCCCCCTGTCTACCTAGTAGTTAGAGCTGGGTCTGTTAGATCTGGCGGAAAGTACCTTGCGATAGACTAGCGTCCTATCCAAAGGGTATCAAGCAATTGGTATTGTCCATTTCACGCTGTAGAAACCGGGATAAACTCCAGCGCCATGGGCCTAATGGCCCTGAAGGATTACTACTTTGCTTACTTGGATACAGCGGTCTCCTACAAACACATCGTACAAATTCGTGTATTTCTCTCAAATGTAATAAATGCATAATAGTAATAGTGAAATAATCGTGATTGTAAATGTCGCCAAGTAGCCCTCAATTAAAAATAAAAAAAAGATAAAGAAATAGATTATCGTTTAAAGCGAAAATCATGTCCTGAGATAGTAAATCACTTAAGTGTTTTGTTATCTGATTAATATTAATCGCATTGTAAGAGAAGCAACTTTTGATTTGTTGGTCAATAAAAATTATTCCCCTTTAAACCCGTTCATCTGATTTTATTCTATATATTATTGCTATTTACCATAAAACTCACCTCACGGATTTTCTGAAAAAAATATAACGATTATATGTTCCATAAACTTAGTTTGGAAAGTTTGTTTTTTGTTCTGCTTTGTTTTGGGGTGTGGTGGTTGCTTGTTTGTTGTTTTTTTTTTGTTTTGTTTTTTTCTTCGTTTTTTTTCGGGGTTTTTATTTTTCATTTTTGTCTTTTATTATTGTTTTAATTTTTACCCAACAATAAAATATGATAAAATAAGAACCCGTCTTATAATACCACGAAGCCCAATGAGCTTGAATTCGTCCCGGTTTCTGACGCGGTGAATGTCAGTTAAATGTAACAATTCCTTGTTATACCCCTTGGATTGCACGCTAATCTATATTATTATGATAAATAATGTCCGCCATTATATTATACCTAGCAACCGAATCAGTTCTGGGTGGACAGAGTGGTCAGAACTATCTATCTAGGTTCCTTTTTGAGGGGATTTAGCTTATGCTATTTTGCAAATGAAGCATGATCTCCGTCATTATTAGATAACAAGTAGACAATTTGAAACGTCGTGGAATGCGATTTGATATGTTTTTTAGTATTATAAAGTCTAAATTGTCTGTAAAAAAGGTTAAACAAAAACAAAAAAGAAAAGTGAGCTTTTATATAGCGCAATATCCACTAGCCGTCCTCAAATCGCTTTACAAAGGGACCCTGACCAACAGCAGCACGTAACATGTAGAATGACACATGGCGCCTGTTAGGCAATGTTACAATTTTTTCGACAGAGACAATGATGTAAACGGTCAGGTACTCATTTTACACCTGAGTACGGTGAGAGAATGTGAGTAAAGAGTCTTTTCCAATGACTCAACTATGCGCCGAGCGAGGCTCGAACCCAGGACCTTCCAATTCGAAAGCGATTGTCCTACCATAAGACCACAATATAGCCGCACCAATGGATGATCGATTC
>NC_088362.1:52242638-52255138 GCF_034508935.2 Berghia stephanieae
GAGAGAGAGAGAGAGAGAGAGAGAGAGAGAGTAGGGGGAGGGTGCTAAGTTTACATGTTTACCTTTCCTTCTTTGTAAGCGGGTCGTCCTCGTCGCCTCTAGTTCGATATACCCACGGGCGATTCGGCATTTCCAAGAGAAGAGAGGTATTGACGAGGCTTCGATTGGGTGTGGAACACACTGATTGATTGTGCTTGGTTATCTTTTGGAATTCGGTACTCTTTATGTGGTATCGAGTGATTAATTCTGGATGTAGGGTTAATTATCCTATCTTGTCGTTGTGTAAAATTCTTGTATATTATAAAATTCTCTGACATAATATTATTTATTTGTTTCTTTTATCTAATTTTAGTGATTTGTGTTTTGTTTTAAGAGGTTATGCAGTACTAAGGCTATTCTTAAAATTAATTGAAAAACCTATAGTTTTACAACTACAACATCACTATATCGGATTATTCTAATGTTCAGTATATTGAGCAGAATTATTTTTCGATGCAGTGTTCTAAATCATCATCATCATCATCATCATCATCATCATCATCATCATCATCATCATCATCATCATCATGATCACCATTCATCATCATCACCATTATTATTATTATTATCATTATTATTATTATTATTATTATTATTATTATTATTATTTTTATTATTATTATTATTATTATTATTATTATTATTATTATTATTATTATCATTATTATTATTATTATTATCATTATTATTATTATTATATATTAATTATTATTATTATTATTATTATATTATTATTATATTATTTTTATTTTTTTATTTATTATTATTATTATTATTATTATTATTATTATTATTATTATTATTATTATTATTATTATTATTATTATTATTATTATTATTATTATTATTATTATTATTATTATTATTATTATTATTATTATTTTTATTTTCAGTTTTATTGTATTATTATTATTATTATTATATTATTATTATTATTATTATTATTATTATTATTATTATTATATTATTATTATTATATATTATTATTATTATTATTATTATTATTATTATTATTATTATTATTATTATTATATTATTATTATTATTATATTATTATTATTATTATTATTATTATTATTATTATTATTATTATTATTATATATTATCATTATTATCATTATTTTATTTCATTTTATTTATTATTATTATATATTATTATTATTATTATTATTATTATTATTATTATTATTATTATTATTATTATCAACTGTTATCACCATCATCATCATCATCCATCATCATATCATCCTCCATCATCACCATCATTTTATACTTCATTTCATTTATATTACTCTTTACTTACTCTTCTAACGCTTAAGACCAACATTGATATATTTAAAAAAAGGAAAAAAATATCTGGATTTGCCAATCACTATGCGCTTTGGATTACCAAAAATGGATATATGAATTATTTCACATGGAAGATGAATCAGGCCAATTAATTTGCCAGCCACCCTTAAAAATACTAATATGAAACGTGGGCGTAAAAATAGTACAGATGAAACGTTGGGCGTGAATCTTTTGAATGTGAGGCGCTCTTCTATCACGAGACGCCTCTCTGGTGCTGAGGCCGTTATCAACTTTAAGCAAGGCAGAGGCTCCATCTCTTCTCCTACTCCAATTGGAGGAGGTGGAAAGAGGGATTCCATGTGAGTTTATCATGACTTGTAATCATAACCGATTCAGAAATACACTTTAAGTTAAAAGATAATGAGACAAATTCCGTTGGTGAAAAGAAGAAGAAGAGGAGGAGGAGGAAGAGGATGAGGAGGAGGAGGAGGAGGAGGAAGAAGAAGAAGAAGAAGAAGAAGAAGAAGAAGAAGAAGAAGAAGAAGAAGAAGAGAAGAAGAAGAAGAAGAAGAAGAAGAAGAAGAAGAAGAAGAAGAAGAAGAAGAAGAAGAAGAAGAAGAAGAAGAAGAAGAAGAAGAAGAAGAAGAAGAAGAAGAAGAAGAAGAAGACGTGAAATAACGACGAAACAACACTATAGATTTACTTGTATCGGAGTAGTATAAATAAAGTAAATAAATTGCTTGCATATGTCTGTGCTTAAGGAAGACCATTAATAAAAGTAACAACATTAACATCATCATCATCATCATCATCAATAAAAAAAACATCGCTCTCAAAAACACGAGTTCCGCATCACGCACAACAAAATTATTATCGATTTCATCAGAATTTCAATCAGTTCGGTTAATTGGAATGAAAAAGCAAAACCAACCATTTCACTTCCGATTAAAGTTTTCCATTATTAATTGAGTTTATCCTTGTCGGATTTTACGCGTAACTAGAGCGACGAATGTTCAATTTCAATCAGCGAAAGGCACTGGAATAATTAGACGCTTTTAAGAAAAAGTAGGCTATCTCAGATTTTACTGTTTTGAGAAAATCAACATTGAAGATTTTGATCCCATAAAATGCCCAATTTCTCAAATACTATTCAATTTTTTTTCTCAAAACTTTCTGTGAATAAAGAGCCTTTTCCAAGAACTAAACTATGCGCCGCTCAAAGAGGGACTAGAATCCAAGACCTTATTAACGGTGTGGGTCACATAATTTGGCGAATTGTACCTTAATATCAAAATCATGTTTTTCTTGCTTCCTATATTATTACTAAGACATACAACGCCCTTCAAAACGCTGTCTCAAATATTTTAATGCCTCATCGGAAGTCTCGCGGTAAAAAATCAGCGATGACGTATGCGCTTAATAAGCGAAAGTTTCTAAATGCCTGATTAAAACAACAAAGAAAACAGAAGGAGAGATCGATAACCCCAATACAATATCAAAATGACATCTATAAACGTTTTGGTCTCTCACAGTTAATGAAAAATCAATATGACTCCGTGTCAGTCCTCATCACTAGGTCCGAATGATTGTTTATGATTCCTCTCTCCTCCCCCCCCCCCCCCCCCCCCCAGGGGTCCCTCGTCAATCGATCTGTCTTTAACTCATTAAAGGCGGGGCGTCTGAAGTTCTTTCTCATATTTGTCAATCTAATTACAAATCCGTATTCGCAAAAGATAGGACTCGAGCTTTATCTTGAGACTGAGTTTATCGCTTCCTTATGTGGTCCTGATAGCTCAGTTGTTAGACCATTCGCTTCACACGAGAAGGGACCGAGATCGAACCCTGGTTCAGTCGAATGTTTGTTTCTGAAAACCCCTTCCCCCCCCCCCCCTCACTCATCACCTCTGCTCACCCACCAGTGATTGGGTAGCTGATATTAAATCTGGTGGAAAGTACGTTCCGATAGACTAGCGTCCTATACATAGTGTAGCAAGCAATTGCTATTGTCTGTTCCACGCCATAGAACACGTGATTAACTCCGGCTCCATAGGCCCCATGGCTCTGAAGCACCACTACCACGTCCTTAATGAACATTGTTTGATATTGTAGTAGATTATAATAAAACCCAACCCCGCCTATGAAGTGTTAATTTTGATTCGATCGGGTCCCTGATTGTACCAATGTGACACACAATGGATGCTATATAATATATTATTCTTTCTCTTTATTTACGATTCAAATGTAAACTTGTCATAGGCGTCCGTTGATCCTTTATGGAATTAAATTTATAGTTATTATTATAAGGCTTCGCTGGCTTGACAGTACGGCGCTACGTTTTGCAACGAAGACGAGAGAATATTATTAAAGTGACAAATTAGAGAGGAGGTACCTAGTGTAAGATCTGAATAGTGTGTATGAAACAGTGCCAGACAAAGCGGAGAGAAAAATACAAGAAAAAAGTCAGCCCCAAGTTACAACTGTTTGTGAGGAGAGGTCTAATCTTTAATTACCACTACTATATCATTTAGCATGCTTAAATTATGTCAAATCAGCAAAATGTAAAAATTACAGAAGCTTTTTCCTACCAATAGCATTTGAATGATCCCTCTTATTTAACAATTGAATATTTTGGGTAAAACACCGGAAAGCTACGTGGACACATTATCTTTTTCCAAGTAAATTTTTATACAAAAAATGGTCAATTATGTATTTTAAAATGATATTAAAAATTACGCTATGTAAAATCTCTTCTAATGATAAAACATCAAAAACCAAATAAAACAAAAAAGGAAAAAAGCAATTATTATTGAAATGAAAGTGATAATGGTGATTGGAGTCTCCAGGCGAAAATCACATGCAAAATATGCCAATGGAATACAGTTTTCTTTTGATCTTTTTTTAGCCGGAAAAAAAAAACAACAAACAAACAAACGTTGAACCCCATTAATTGTACAAATATCACTCGGGTCCTAAAATAAATTACATATTTTAACTCCGCATGTCAAAATTATTAAGTTCACCCGTATATTGTTCGATTTAATTATTACTTACGAAATTATATTCTAAAAACTAATTTTCTGCAATAAGTAACAGACCATCGTTGCCCACGGCAAAATGACAACCATCGAATATATTGATTTAATTGACAGGTTTATTTATATTTCAATCCGATGGTTATAATTGAAACGGGTAGCGACCAAGGTGCATATTTATGCAGGTCTGTAATCCGAACGCAATTATGGGCCTAGTTTAACATTCTTGTAATGGACAGCATTTGGCGTCATTAAAAAAAAATTCCATAACAACAATGTGCTCATAATGAATTGGGCTATCAGACCTGCAAATAAGTGCACGTCGGTAGCGAGAATAAGACAATACCAATCATGAATTCATCGTTGCAAGTTGTTTCCGTGGCAACGTCGTCATCTTGAGACTTCAAAATTAGATCAGTTTTCTTCCAAATCTGCCTCATCAACATATCTAAAACAAAGTCTTGAATAATATTGTGTAAGATAAATATCAATTTATTAAAACTAGTCGAATAAACATTTCAGTGGTTCTATTTTACTCGGATTTTATTTTTTTAATATTTTTTTTTTTACCAATGTTTTCGATCGATATTCGTGAACCGACGACCAATAGATAGAACGAAGTTGACGTCACTTGGGTCTGTTATTACTTTTTGCAATCCACGTTTATGAGTAATTTTCACTTAACTGTATTATCCAGACTATAAAAGTTCATGGTTACACAGAGTTTTGTGTGTTGGTCCATTATACTTCCGGATGGCAATATTGTGAGCTTCTTAGCCAAGCGCATACTATCTATAGCCAACGGAAACACTTGTCTCTCACCGACAGGAATCAGAACCACAGATCATGAGCATCACTCACAATTTTAACATCGGAGATGAAAAAATGCATTGTCGTCATTTGTCAGGATGAAATTCTTTCACCAGTGTGTCAGTACATTGTGAGAAATACTCACATACTGAGGGGGATGACCAATTTGGCTTCTGTGGAGTGGACTAAAGGGAGCTACGAGTCGACCGACCGCATAGAGAGATGAAAGATTTTTCAAGTTACCTTTACCGGCTTTGAGGAGGGAATAAATTAATGTTCCTTTTATCAAACATCCTGGGTAACGATCGTAATATCTGTTGCAACTTCCGTATTTGCATCTTTTCGGCATTTTGAAACTTTTTTTTAAAAATCCGTTTTCTTTGTAATTAGCACAATAATTAAATAAGGAGTACTTGACAGACTTTTTCGTTGCCATAAAATAATGAAACAGGAGGATGGAACAGGGTATAGCGAATACAATTTTGATTGGCTGATACTTAGTAACGCTAGAATCATCAAGGTTAATTCTTAACAAACAAAACGGAAATGATTGCTTGCTGGTGATTATTTCTTATATAGCCTAACTCTTTTAATCATTAAAATTTGTTATGAGCTCACAAGACAGTTAAAGCAAGAATTATTTGTGCCGTATAGTATCACTTTTTATATCGAAATTATTGTCCATCGGAAATTTGGCGAGCGGAATATAATACCTCGTAAAGTATCTATAGAGGGTTTATTTCAATTTTATGTTGGCCATTAAGAGCCCCGGCATTTAATATCCTGTTTATGCATTATCTAAACGATCGTTCGAAGGAGAAGGAATGGGAGGTTTTTGTGTAAGGACGAGAATGGGGAAAACATTTGAAGCGAAAAAATATATCTAGATAGAAACTTAGAAAAAGAAAAGGGGGTGGTGCAAGTTGAACGATAGGCGAAATATGAGGAACATATAATGGTGAGAAAACAGGTGGGAGATAGACAGATAGATAAATAAATAAATAAATAGATAGATAGATAGATAGATAGATAGATAGATAGATAGATAGATATATATATATATATATATATATATATATATATATAATAATAGATAGATAGATAGATAGATAGATAGATAGATAGATAGATAGATAGAGAGGGATAGAGGGAGAGAGGGTGGGGTATGAGGTATGTGGGGGTGCGGTGGAGGTTTGGGGAAAAAAAAATAAAAAAAAAACGTCTTCAGGTATTGAGTTGAGACTTAGGAGGCATGTCTTCAAACAGTAACCATCACAACTATCCTACCACAACCGATCATATTAATTGAATTATGCCCCTTGGTAAAGAACATTCCAACGACCCTCTCATGTAGTTTTTGTTTATTGTCCTGATCGGTTCCATCTCTTTCCTTGGATTGTAGGGGGTTTTTTTTTTATTCGCTGCACCTCAATCTCTTCCATGTGTGTGAATAAATTGATGGGAACAAATAAGGCGGGGGTTGGTATTATTATGCAACTATAACATCCACAAATCCACCTCCTCTAACTTTCAACTACAGCTGCTATTAATATAATACTTCTACTATTACTACGACGACGACGACAACAACAACAACAACAACAACAACAACAATCATTACTACTACTACTACTACTACTACTACTACTACTACTACTACTACTACTACTACTACTACTACTACTACTACTACTACTACTACTAATACTGCTGCTGCTGCTGCTTACTACTACAACTGTTACTACTGTTGCTACTATCACTAAGTGTGTAGGTGTAGAGATAGATAGATAGATTAGATTGTGTGTGTGTGTGTGTGTGTGTGTATAAGATAGTTATAGATAGTTTTATAAATATATTTTGTTTACATGTGAATAAATAAACAAACCGATAAATAACTTATTAAATATATAAATGTATAAATAAATAAAAACGAATATTTGATCGAATTAATTTTAGATCAATATATGAATAGGTAAATTAATGTATATTAATTGATTTTTAAAAAATATATAAACACGAAAAGAAATTTTAAAAAGAGAATAGAACGGGGAATTCATGAATGAATTAGGAAGAATACGTTTACCTATATTCCGCATCGCCAAAACATGGAACAGTGAACAGTCTGAAATTTCAAACCAAAAATGCTAAAGAAATTAATGAATTTTAAAATGCCCGTGACATCGAACTGTTTGATTTAAAAAAGCATCACCAATATATTAAGAATGGATGTTTTTGTTGTTTTGTTTGTTTTAAAAATTCTCTTCTGTTTCTTTATTTGTTTCTCAATATTTGATATTTTTATCTCAGAGAATAGGCAATGTGTCCGACTTGCACTTATTTGCATATTATATTATGTGCACGTTGGTATAGTCCAATATATTGTTTTAAGGGCATTTAAGGAACACTTGGTATGATATGATCTGAATATTAAGTAGGCCTAATTTGATGAATCAATTCATTAGTTAAATATATATATATATAATATATATATATATATATATATATATATATATATATATATATATATATATATATATATATATATATTGAATCGTGTTGGATACAAATATGGTACGAATAGTGCTCGACATGTAGCAATGGAGCGAATTATTATTTTAATATTTACCAAAAATTGTGGTAAATTTATATATATATATATATATATATATATATATATATATATATATATATATATATATATATATATATATATAATAAATAGAATGATTAATAAATTAGATAAATATAAAAATAAATTAATAAATACATTTTAAAAAATTGTTTGAATTTATGAGACTGTGTTGCACAAATTTCAACATTTGTTCGTTTCATTTTGACCTAACCTCAACTAAAGCTTGATAATGATTTGGGGCGAATTAATTGTAGATTAGAAAGGAATGTAAATGCTCTTGAGAATCCACGTTCCATATGATCGGCTTGGCAGACTTGGTAATGGTACATAGTAAATAGTAGACTCAAGCCAAGGACGGCTTCTTCGCCGTCACGGTTGAGGGAATAGCAAACATACAAATTAGTTTCGTATGTTATTTTATTTTGTGTGTGTGTGTGTCAACATTATTTGTCTTGAATGGCAGTTATAATTTGGTTATTTTATAATGAAACAAATATCTACGAAGTATTTTGTGCAATATAAAAGTAATAATGGATTTTTATTTGTTATCAATGTTGTTTATATTTAAAATGCGCATGCGTTGAATGCTACAGTCAACTTTGACCTTTAGCATGGCAACAAGGCTGGCGAGTGTAACTTGGCTGCATTTTTGCCGTTATATAAATTCTTTTTGAATATTTAAATGTTCGGGACTTCATTTTAATTTTTAAATGGCATCAAAATCGTCGAAGAAAGGAAGTAATACCAATAGGGTATCATCGGCAACGCCTCGAGAGTAAGTGTCTTACCGCTATGGTCGAACAACGAGCTTCCTAGTTACAAAATGGCGTCTTCCCATACTCGGTACTCTTTGTATTTGTTTTATTTTCTTGAAGTATTTGTGTTCAATATATGGTATTTCAAGGTGAAATTGTCCATTATGGTATTAGCAATCTATATTGATAAAGCTTATGTATACCAAATGTGTCAAGTCTTTAACACTCCATCTCTACTACACCATTGTTTACACTTTTCCCCTCATAATCATAACTCAAGCTCAAACTCAAACAATCCATGCGTTGTCATTGTCATAGTCATTGTCTTGCGAATCATTAACAGTGACTCTATTATTCTTTTTGTTGTCGTTGTTGTTTGTGTTCGTATAGGTAAATGTCCTGTTTTCAAATGTGAATGTATTTTCAAATAGGCGACGCCTTATCTATTCTACATCAAATCCAGGCCTATCTATTTAAATTTCACATCGATAGTCGATAGGGATGGTTTTAAAATATTTTATCATTCATTTGATGATTGATATTGTTAAAGGGATTGAAGATACTAAAATACCAGCCACAGAAATATATTCATTGTCATTATCACTTTCTCGCTTAAATGCAACTGCATACACCTTCAAAATATTTTGTATAGAAATATATTCGCTTGGTGAGATATATGTAGGTATTGGCATTGAAGGTGCACACTATAAGAAATCTTAAACTTAAACGGGCTAGAGAGAATTTGGAGAAAACCGATTACCTCTCTGGTTGTTAAAAGCAAAAATATATAAAAGAAAACATATGATAAAAAAGGTTAGTGACCGACGTGCACTTATTTGCAGGTCTGATAACCCAATTCATTTTGGGCTCATTATTGTTATGGAAATCTAAAAAGAACACACAAAAAAAACCCCGCAAAATATTGTCCATTACAACAATGTTGAACTAGGCCCATAATGGCGTTCGCATGTCAGACCTTTATATATATATATATATATATATATATATATATATATATATATATATATAATATAATATATAGCTACACGTCGTTAGTGACAACAGCCTCATAATACAGCGTAAAGAACAAACTGTAAAATTCCAAAATGATCAAGTTATAGATCATATCATATGATTTATTAAAATCACCGTCCTTTAACAAACAAAAATGTGGCCAAATTTGGAGAAAAAAAATATTGGCATGTCTTAGGTATATAGCTTTAGAATTTAATGTAAATGTAATCTTATGCTTGACGGTCATTTGACTCTACCATCATATTCCAAAGTTGCAAATATAAAGCCAGACAATCTATTCACCCCCCCCCCCCCCCCCCCGCCTTCATTAACTTTGACGCTGCACACTATCACTCAATTAGCTGTCTTCATGTATATACAAAAAAATCTTTCAATATGATGGGAGAAAATTATCTATATAAAAATCTTCACACATGCGAGGTTTTATTGTCATAGTTATATTTTTACACTTATATCGAGATGTGTGGCACCTACTATTTGTATATCTTCTTTTAGAATTTACAGTATTTTGTGGGACTCTATTCGAATATTGTGCTTTTGGTCACTTTCACTTTCTTGTATGCTCTGATTTATTGACAACATTAAATCCTTTTCACAGGTTTTGAAACTAGCATGTATACATATATTATTATTATTATTATTATTATTATTATTATTATTATTATATATTATTATTATTATTATTATTATTATTATTATTATTATTATTATTATTATATTATTATTATTATTATTATTATTATTATTATTATTATTATTATTATTATTATTATTATATTATTATCATTATTAGTATATTATTATTATTATTATTTTTGTAATGTCTTAAAATTCACCAAATATTCAGATCCATATCACCCTTGATAAAGTTGAAACCATGTTTTTAACGGTATGATGAGTCATGAAAGCAAAGAAAAACTCAAATACTTCTTTTCTTACAAATAAAGTTGGATACATGAGGCTTTCTTTTATTTTTTATTTTTTTTTAAATTATATTTTTACCTAGTTTTATATTTTAAATATCGCTTCTTAAATGGTAATTTTAAAAACAATTTCTATTTTTCAATTTTCAGAGCTGCCTCATTAGCTGCAAGTGCTGGAGGGCAAGAGTCAAAGAGACCCAAATTTACGATTTGGCCAGAATGGAATGATGCTGATGTAAATGCGGAAAAATGGGTAAGGGATCAATTTCAAATGATGCATTTATCCATTTTTACTGGCACTCATTTTACAGGCACCATTCTTTTGATTTATAGCAGCGGTATTGATCAAGTTTGCAACACATATATGTGACCCAAAGTATCAAAACAATATTATGTCAGACTGAATGGGGCCCCGGAAAGTAAATTTTGAATGAAAATAATAAAAAATACAATCTCTTAGGTTTTTGCAATGTAAGAAATTTCAATTATTCTTCATCGTAGAGAATATCGATTAATCTTGAGTTTCCTAACTGTTGCTATGAATTCAATTTCCAGCACCTAGTCCATCCTGACATATTACCGTTTAAAGACGGTTGTTCACATATGTGTTTCATCGCTTCAAGACATTGGAGTTTTTTTTAATGCCATGGTGGTTTAGATCCCTAAAATTGAATAAATAGCGTGAAGTATGAGATAGAGGTTGAGTTTTTGTGTTTTATTGAGATGATGAATAACATTTTTTCAACGAACAACAATTTATATTTCATATTACTGGTCATTTTAATTTTAAACCCTCTTTTTGGCATCTGTTTACCCCGACATAATACCGTTTTGATACAATGGATCACATAACTAAAAATTTACTAACGCTTCCACCTTGCCTTTCAAGCCAAAGATAATGTTGCTTTTATATTTTTATTTTTTTCGTAAATAAAGAAAAATAGAATTTACTGCATTATCCTTAATTAGAGTACCCTTCTTTATATAAAGTTAATGGCAAAGCATTAGTAATGCTTGTCATAACTCAAAGTAGCATGCAACGTTTGTCATCTGTATTTTCTTTTTCAAATTTTGTTATATTGTCGCGTTTTCAATTACCCTCATAGAATTCACAGCCACACATTATTTTTTACTTGTCATTGAAGCTGGTGTATTTTATCTTACAACCCAGCATTGGAAATTATAATAATATATCTTCCACCTTTTTGTGTAGATATCTTAACATACAAGGGGTGAGGGGGGGGGGGGGGTCCAGTCCAATTTACGATAGTCATGTAAGCTTTTTCTCTTTCAAACCTTCAACATGTGTTGATAATATCAACATCACCACAAGTAACATCCACCATTATTGTCAATTTCATAGTCATCATCATATCACCATCATCATTCTCATCACCATCGTCATCATCATCACCATCACCATTATCATCATCACATAAATATCATGTCATTTGGATTTTGGGGAATTAACACATATACATAAAACCTTGCCATGCTTCATCTCTAAATTAATGCTGTACATAATACATATCACCACTAATTACAACATGTATCAAAGTGATATTCTTTGTAATTGCATCTTAGCTACAATTTAGCCATTTATCGTTTTTTCCTGATCAAGTGTCAACGTTGTCAAACTTTAAAATCCACATTGCAAATTCAAATAGCAGTACGATGTCATATTAGTTCTTTGGCAAGTTCAAATGTTTGTGTAGAAAACTCAAATGTCAATAAATACAACCTCAAATTTCAACATGAATGTTCAAATGTTAATCCTTAAAGAAAACTCAAGGAATTAGTTTGCTGAAAAATACAAGGAGAAAAAAAAAGCCTGTGAAACAAGAGAGAAAAAAAAAACCTGACATGTTCATAACAAATGTGTCAACATAGGCCAACAAAAATAATTAATAAATCTTTAAAATAAAGATTATATGAACAAAAGGTAAACTAGAAAAAAAAAACACCCTTCTAAGTCATTACAATA
>NC_088362.1:52260138-52265138 GCF_034508935.2 Berghia stephanieae
TTCTTCCAGCTACCACTCTGCAGCACGAACTCTGGCCCATGCTCTTAACTAAAGCTCTCATCAAAGTTGCCTCTTTAGAGTGAGTTTGCCTTTTTGTTATGTTAACTTTCACCAAATAATGATAATGATAATTGCCCGAGCGTCCGGCTCACATGCAGAAAGGTCTGGTGAGACTATGTGTTTTTGACATGAATGTTTTTTTTCATACCACTTTATCCATCCAACTCGATCATATTTTCTGTTTAATGGAAGGTCACTGATAATAGGCTAACGTCCTTTTTAGTGGGTCACAAGCAATTGTAATTTTTGTTCATGCTTTAGAAGCCCAAGATATCTATCTAGATCATTCATCTTTCCATTTCCATGTTTTTAAAATGGATGAATTCAAATGTTCACAGTATTTAAAAGCTGATTAAGATTGAGTAAAATGCATAGAATATGTTTGCCAGTATGAGTACATTTTTATTTTCCACTGAAGTAGTATCGTATTATGATAATATGTGATAGGTTGCACCGTTTGTTCTAAATCATTAAAAAAATTCATATATTCACAATGTTGATTCAGACAGCTCAGTTTCTATCATGTATAACTCATAACTCACAAGAAAAGGACCAGCACTGGTCCCAAGTTCAGTCGGAAGTTTTTTCGATTCCCTTTGTCCACCCATCAGCAGTGATTGGGTTGCTTGGTCTGTTAGATTTGATAATTACTTTGAGGTAGACTAGCATCCTATTTGGCGCCTTATGTTCCACCAAGGAACCAAGAGGATAAGTAAGTAAGTAAGCATCCTATCTTCAGGTTGCAAAAAATTGTTACTGTACGTTTAATACCACAGAAACCAAGATCAACTTTAAATTTTTGATAAGAAAGACTACATATTATCATATCTATACATAATATAATTTTAATAAATAAAATGTAATTAACTTTTGCAATCATTATCTCCTGTGATCAGCTATGCCGGTGGCAACCCTAGCCAAGAATTTGGAGATGTGTCTGTTCTTCAATGTCTCACGGGCTGGATCCCTGAGGCTATTCCGTTGCAGTAAGTGTCATGTCTTTATATATATGATCCATTTGCCCTATAGTGATACTAAATCAGCAATGCTACTATTGATAAAGAATAAGGGCACATTTTCATCTGACGTTGAAGTGGCCATCTACGAGAGTGTTCGTCTATTTAATGAAGCGTTGATATCATTTTATTTTTCTAATCTCATTTTAACGCCTAAACCATCATTTCAGCAGCTTCCCTCCTCTTCGAGGCCGAATTGTCTGTTCAGCCCAAAGAGGAAGGGATCTGCTGAAACAATGTTGTAGGCATTAAAATGAGGTGAGAAAAATACAATATTTTACAGTTTCATACTTTTTTTAAAACTTAATTATTCATAGAATTCATTCATCAGCAAATAATCATAACCGAAATTATTTAGAATCTTTTTTAAAAGATTGATTAGTTTAAAACTGACATTTTTTATTGATGAACGCTGCATTTGTGTCATTGTATCATTTATTTCATTTTGAAGGAAATGTCTTTGGGCTGTATGATGAAATGAGAATTCACCAGAGGGTTTTGTAAATTGTGACAATTAATTTTAAAAGAGCATTGTTGGCAGACGAGTAAAAAGACATTTGATTTTGAAGCCTTGAATGTTTTATCATACTCTGATGAGATACGCTTATAAGTCTCAATAATTTTCTTTTACTTCTTCTTCTTATCACCTTTTTGGGATTGATTTTATTTCTTTTCTCTGCTTAATTAAGTCAAGGAGCGATAAAACTCACTCCGACTGAAGTCTTGGATCAGAGATATTGCAATCCTATGGAAGCCATGAAATGCATAAATTGCCAACCTTTGTGTTGTTTCCATCAATGCAGGACCAAGCCAAAACCGTCTGTCCTTTAACATGTTTATAATGATTCGTTCTTATCATGTTTCTCTCTTATCATTCATTAAATTTTGAATTCTTTGAATTTGATTCCGGTTGTTCTTTGATCTTTTAATTTTTAACCCTGTTTACAGTTTTCAATTTTTGTACCAGTTGTTTTGTCTAATTTTATTTTCTTTCAATATTCACAATATTAGAGGTTCCCTTAATGGGATAACATTTCTATGCGTATAAGATTTTTATGAATCACTTTAATACTTGTACTTTGCATTTTTTCCCCCTTAATCTGATAGAAATTTTTATCAAAAGTATTCAGAATTTAGTCCAGAATGAGAGAACGACTCTCCATGGGTGAATGTAAATGCCAAAAAAGGAAGAATTTGAATTTCAAAAGAAATTTATAGACATTGATGTGAGTTGAATCACAGCACAATTATTGACAAGTCGTGTTTACTTTTCCAGACAAGGCTACATGAAGGAAGTGTGGGAACTGATGAAAGCCGCTCTTCCAGAATGGAAACTTCCCGAACAAGAGTGGGAAAAACCCCCTGAAGATCCAGACCTCTTGTCAAAAGAATCCACTCCTTCTGTAAGACAATCAAGTATTTTTTAAAAATCATATGCAAAATATGAGCTTTTATATATATAGCGCAATATCCTCTAGACGTGCTCAAAGCGATTAACAAGGGGTCCCTGGCCAACAGCTACACTTGACATGTAGGACAGGACATAACGCTTGTTAGGTGATATTACAATTTTTTTTCAGACAGACAACGCTATTAATGGCCAGGTACTCATTTTACACCTGAGTATGGCGAGCAAATGTTAGTAAAGAACCTTTTCCAATGACTCAACTATGCGCCGAGTGAGGCTCAAACTCAGGACCTTCAGATCCTAAGCGAGCATCATACCACAAGACCACATAGCCGCACAAACAAATACACAAATATACTCTCTTGTGTTATATTACTTTAGATTTATAAAAAAATTAAAACAGACTTCCTTAAAAACAAAGTTCTGAATGATAAAAAAGAAAATCAGAGACAAATAATCATTCCTAATATTGAAGTATTCATCTAAAATTGCATAAAAGTAATGAGTATAGTCAGCGATAAAACTGTAATGCTGTCGGAAACTAATGGGCATAACAATTTTTTTTTAATGAACAGTTGAACTGAATGGGTCACACATGCTGATTCTAAAATAGCAAAGAAACGATAAATCTGAAAGTTTTGAAATTGCTTAGCTTTTTAAAGTCTATATCTATTATTTTCATTTTTTAGCATTACTTCAAATCAAAACTTTCTTTTCAGTATATTCAATCAGTAAAATGAATTTCAATATTTTTTTTTCACAGGAGTGTTTGTTGAAAGATGACAAACTTGAGAAAGAGCAAACTCAAAAGGAATTGAAGGACGGGAAAGACAAAGGAAAAGATGCTGGGAAAGAGAAAGGGGGGAAGGATGGAAAGGATAAAGGTAAAATATCACTGACATAGCCTAATATCGACCTTAACTGATTTGTGAGTTAAATCATTAAAGTATTCGACTGTCGTTCTTTTATTTCTATGTGTAAAGAGGTTTGTAGGAAGGACAGGAGGGTAAGGTGTGTTACTGTGTATGTGTGCATTTACATGTTGCTTGTATGTAAAACAGTAGTCCTTAAGAGCCATTAGACCCACGGGGCAGGAGAGTTAATCCCAGTTTCCATGAAACAGACAATAGCAAGTGTACTTTCCATCAAATCTAACAGACAGGGCTACTCAATTATTGCTGGGTGGAAAGGGGTGTCAGAAATAAATCTCGACTTGACCTGAAATTGATCTCGGATGCTCTATCAACTGAGCTTTCATGACTCCGGTTGTGTGTATGTAACTATGGAATAATTTGTATATATCATAAACTAACTTAATGAAACTTTACATGTATGAAATAGTATGTGATTTGATTTAACATGATTGTAACAAAGTGTGATGTACGATTTTTACAGAAAAGAAAGATGAAAAGAAGGACAAAAAAGACAAGGACAAAGACAAGGATAAAGACAAAGGAAGTAAGTCACTTTTTTCACTGATAGATATGACGTAGGTTGTTTGAGTCAATTCTGTTCAAAATTGATCCATTGGTTTCATCGGTTTGAATATCAAAAAGTAGGATGCAATATTATCATAGATATTGAACCAGGATGAGGATTGATCTTGAAATATGTAAGTCACGTGTTAAAGACTGCTATTAAAAATAAGCTTCTTTTTTAAAATATAAATAAAATAATAGATGTTTTCAGGCAAATGCGCCTTTTTAACTTTCTCTGTAAAGCTGAAATGTCAGGTTGTTGGTTATTTTTTTTTAGAGCTTGAAATCATTTAGTTTTCACACTATAAAGTGATATATTTTAGAGATGGCTTATTCTGCTGATAAAGTAAAGGAAAATACATAATCAGATTTGGAAGACATGGAATTATTATCGTGAAGGAGTAAACACCCCCAGCTGTATTATTTTTATTTTGATTCAGACAATAAGTGTGAAGTAGACATTAGCTTATTTTAAACATTGTAATTACTTCATTGACAGGCAAGGGCAAGGATAAGGACAAATTACAAGGTTGTATTTCGTTGCCATATTTTGGATATGTTCAACATCAACTTGTGTATAATTCACCGCTTGTCGTAATAATATTTGTTCGCATAATTGTCACTTCAGTGGAATATAATTTCATTAATGTCAATTAAAGCAATTTATATAAGCATGACTTTTAAATCATCTGAATTTATATTGAGTGCTCCATTTTTACTTTTCGTATCAGTTATTATTACAGTTGCATTGTGACCTGGAAGGTCCCAGGTTCGAGCCCTGCTTCAGGCACTTTCGTTTTTTTTTTTCCTTGGGCAAGATTATTAACCTCCAATTTGATCACTTGGACAACATGGATGATTCCTGTTGACGTCAGACATCTTGTTTGATGAATTATCAATATTCCTTCGTGGAATGCCTAGGCAACTATATCTTATGATATGCGGAAGGGCATATTTTTTTTTTTTTACTTTTTCCCTGGGGGATTGGGGGGGGGGGGGGGTTGAAGAGGTTCAGATTTGATAACATATTTCACTGAG
>NC_088362.1:52270138-52290138 GCF_034508935.2 Berghia stephanieae
GTGTTGTCTTTATCATATTCCACTGCACTAATAATCATACGTTATTTGTAGAAGAATATCAATTAATCTTGAACATTCTTAAATTAAGTCACTGTACTTTTCAACACATTTTTAAAACATCATAATTGAGACTTTTTTTAAAATGATTTCAAAACTTACTTGTGTCATTTTTTTTTTCACAAGGAAAACATTCAAAGGTTTGATTGTTTAAGAACAATGAAAGACAAGCAAAATGTTTTTATCAGTCATTAAGTGGTTATCTCTGATAGTCATTTTGCATTAATGCCTGATTGTTTTTTTTTCTTTCACTCTTTACAAAAATAAGGTTATATCTGAAGTAAAACTAAAGGTAATACCATCTCAAACATATCAGCGCTTTGTTTATATCTGATGTTTTCTTTTTTTGTTTTTTAAAATTTATTTGGAAAGTCTCCTTTACCGCTAATCAGATTATTCTTTATTTTAACTGTTTCTGTTTTTACGTAAGTGTTGTGATTTGATTTCTGGGTTCTAAAATTATGCTTTGAATTCTACATTTTTGATGCCCGCCGTGTGATTCTATTCCTATATTATTTTGAACTTCTCGTATTTAAAGACGTTTTTATTTATCTTTCTGTGATTCTAATTTATCGTTTTTTTGTTGTTTTTTTATTGGATTATCTCTATTAAGTCAGAAGGGTGATCTTATTGACATATTGAAGAAAATCTTAAATGTGAACTGAAACTAGCCTATGACCTTGACCATTTAAACCACCCTCATTGTAAATATGACAAAGTAGTTAATTGCAGTGTCAACATGGGGTGAAAACAAAGGTATTGACAGATAATACCGACATTACGTCACCAACATGTAGTGGTGTGAACTTTTGGTACTATCGTTAATCTGTGTCTGCTGCATGCAGACTGCACGATGCATGATGGTTCAGGAAAGGTTGGTCAATTTGGTCAAGGCATTGGGGAAGACAGTGTTTTATTTTAATGTGCGTGAAAAAAAAAAGAGATATGATTTTGATTGAGGTTTGTGGAGGAGAGGAAGATGTGATTGCTATGATTTGGATTGAGGTTTGAGGAGGAGAGGAGGATGTGATTGCTATGATTTTGATTGAGGTTTTAGGAGGAAAAGAGCTGGGATTGCTTACTAGGATCAGTGTGCTTAATAGGGATAATTCGATAAATACATATATTTTGTGTGTGTTATTAACATTGTCATACGTTTTGATGCATTGGTAATGTATTACTCCCTGGTCTCTGGATGAATTTTATATTTATACAATTTTGTTTGCCTTCTTTAATTGTTCATCTATTTTTATGAAAATTATTTCCGGAAATTAACCTTTTTAAATGGGATCTAAGGATAAAAACCCTTCGTTTTTAATTTTATCAATAATATCAAAATGCAATAATGTTGATGCCAAGTGATCCTGTAATTTCTTAGTACAGATTTGTGACTTGTGAGTCATAAAAGTAAAATATTCTTGAAGTTACTGCGAAACCAGATAGTGGAAATAAACTCAAGGACCATATTTGCTCTTTGTGCCCGACAGTTTACAAAGCCTCTGATGGAATCAAGTTTTAAGGGCGTACATTAATAGACCAGATGGATAATTCCATCTAACTTGTCTAAAACCACATATTGCTAACTCTATGGCAAATCCTTTTAAAAAAACAATTTTAAACACTTGATTTCAAAAAGTTTTCTTTTTTTGTAATAAGTGTCTCACAGGCGTCATAAATCGTCCTACATGTGAAATGCTTTGAGCACATTTCAATTTTTTCTTGTCTGTTTTTAAAAAAATCTTTTACAGTTATCTCCTGATTTTTAAATTTTTATTTATCTATTTATTTTTATAATTTTAATTTTTCTTTTTTAGGTCAAAAACCTTTTAACTACTATAAATTGCATATCAAAGATCTAAGCTTTTTTCCGCCTTTGTTTCATTCTATTTGCACAAATATAAAATTATTTGGAGAGAATCCTATGGTTTGTACACCGACAACAACAACAACAATAATATAATAATAATAATAATAATAATAATAATAATAATAATAATAATAATAATAATAATAATAATAATAATAATAATAATAATAATAATAATAGTAATAATAATAATGACGATGATGTTGATGTTGATGATGATGATGTTATTTATCATGATTTCATTGACTTTGAGAGTACATCTTTTTTTTTTACCAGTTGGATTCTTCTTCTTTTCGATCCTATTGTTAATTGTTGTGGTTTGAGTTAACTTTAAAATCCTGCTTTTAGTCGTTTCTTTCATTCAGCTCTTGCTTCTTTATCCATTGTTATGTCAGTCAGATTATTTATGCATCAGTAAATACATTTAAAAAATCCAATTTATGCTTTTTCAGTACGCATTTTCATAATTGAATATTTCAAAATCAGCTTGATTTGTGTGTGTGTGTTGATTTTTCTTCTTTTTTGTTTTTTTGTTTTTTGTTGTTGACCTAGTAAGCCTTATCGTTGCTTGCTAAATTTGTTAGAATTGTGCAAATATGTGACTCATGCCTCAAACCAGCATTCCATTGGACGAATGTATTAGGGGCTTTAATATGATTTTCACGTGAAAATTTAGTTTTTGTCACTTTGTTGAGAAACGATTTCAATTTCTCTCAATGAAACATGTAAACATATGTGTATGTTTATCTTACAGCAGTGCTTGCTTCCTAACTTGTCACGTCAAATATTTAAAATTTAACCAAAGTTTCATATTTATGGCTATAATTTCAATTTTTAGCATTGAATCACCCTAACATAATAATAATACCGTTTTGAGGCAGAAGTTCACATATTTGAATTTTTACATATGTTAAACGTTTCTTACATTCATAAATATTTATTGTTTCTTGTTTTTTGATCATGTGTTATACTTTTCTGTTCAATTTTTGTTGATGTTGTTGACACAGGAGGAAGAGTTGCCGAAAGAAAAACCTGGCTCTCCCAAACGTCGTGCTTCTGGCAAGGTCAGAATTTATACTCTAATTTTTTCCAACCTTGATATGCGATTCTTTCATTTTTTTGTATTTATTAAACAAGTTATTTTTATTGTGCCTAATAATGCTACAAGCTTACGAGTAAGTGTTATTGCACGACAAAAGTATAACGAGTTTAGTAAATAATAATGTTAATTATTTTCCTGTTGTAAATGTCCATGTACCTTTTACCTTAAATTTGAAATGTGCAAAATATATATTTTTTGTTATTATTTGTCCTTTTTCATAAATAATGAAATAACTAATCAAATATACCTTTCATGTTTCTTGAAGTCTGTGCTTACAATATATGATTAAATTTTGGTTTTCAGATTAAAAATGGTAATTACTTTTGCACTTCAAGTGCTTGTAGCCAAAAGAGAAGAGAATTGGCCTCTAAATGCCATATATTCAATAGAATAATAAGTATTAGTAAGGCACAATTTTTTTTTGAAGTGAATTTCTTTTACTTAATGTCTCATGGGAAATTTCTAGAATTTTCGATAACAGTTTTGTCCTCATATTACATTGCCATGTAATATTTTTGTATTGACTTTTGGTAACTTTTAAGTTTTAGTCTTACCTTACTATTCGTAACTAGGTACCTTTCAACTATTAAATAGCTTTGTTATTACAGTTGACGGAAGTTATATACATAGTGGACAATGGTTGTAGTGTGTTGGTGTGTGTGTTTGTGTGTGTGTGAGTGAGAGAGAGAGAGAGAGAGAGAGAGAGAGAGAGAGAGAAAGAGAGAGAGAGAGAGAGAGAGAGTGCGGCTATGTGGTCTAGTGGTATGACACTCGCTTTTGGATTGGAAGGTCCTGGGTTCGAGCCTCGCGCTTGGCGCATAGTTGAGTCCTTGGAAAAGGCTCTTTACTCACATTCTCTCACTGTACTCAGGTGTAAAATGAGTACCTGGCCATTAACAGCGTTGTCTTTGTCCGAAAAATTGTAATATCGCCTAACAGACGTCATGTCCCGTCCTACATGTTAAATGTTGCTGTTGACCGGGGACCCCTTGTAAAGTGATTTGAGCACATTTAGTGGATATTGCGCTATATAAAGCTCAATTTTTTAAGAGAGAGGGAGATAAAAGAGAGAGAGAGAGAGAGAGAGAGAGAGAGAGAGAGAGAGAGAGAGAGAGAGAGAGAGAGAGGGGGGGAGGAGTTGATAAGGCATTGCATTAATGACCTGAGGACAGCTCAACTGTCAGCATTTCATTTTTTCTCTCATGAGCTGGATTACACTGCCGGCAGTTTTGCCTTTGAAATAGACCTAGACATTCTTTTTTTTTTTGATTGAGACAATTTTTTTTTTTCATTTGTTGTCTTTGAATTTGAAATTGATTAAAATGATAGCCTCGATATACAAGTTTATTAAGTGATGATGTTACAATTCATTGTGTTTTCTCAAGGTCATGAAATATTATTGAAGTTTGTTTTATCCACTTCCCATAGGATCGTAAAGGCAAGCCTGGATCTGCCTCTAAGGACAGAGGGAGTGCAAAGAGACCAGAGTCACGACAGTCAATTCGAGGAGAAGAGAGTAAGACAGAGAACATAAAAGCCTATGTCCTTTTACATTTTTTTATTTTTAATTGAAAAATTATGTGCCTCTGCGCAACATTGTAAGATGTCGCCTAGTCATTTCCATGAAGGATTATAGTCTTCAAACAAACGTCTGATGTCAACAGGAATCACCCCTGTTGTCCAAAGCGAGCATATGGGGTTAATAATTGTGCCCAAGGAAAAAAATGAAAGAACCTGAAGCAAGGCTTGAATCCAGGATGTCTTAACCACTCGGCCACTTTGCTCCCTCCCCCTTTTTTTCATTAAGGGTGTATGTAAAAATAAAGAGGCGAAAACATACAATTTATCCAGTTTGTTTTCATGGGTTGCATTATATTCACTGCAGATCAATGATACTCCACTTTTATTCACCAACTGATCATTATAATTTGCTATTTTATAAAATACACTTTGCCATTCACACATCATATAAGCAGCCTAACAATATCTGCTGTTTCCCCCTATTGTTAAGAATATTTTTCATCACAGTCAATGGGGTAATTTGTGTAAAATGTAAGGACTTAACATTGACCTCAGAAGTATTGCACTCATTGCCACAGCCACCTACCAACATTACTAACTGAATTTTGCTTTCACAATTTGACCATCCAAAATAACTTACATATGTAAAATGATCGACTGTTTTGCACAGATTTTAATCATTGACCCAGTTTATTTTTTAATCTCACATTGCAAGCTATTTTATTTTAATTTACTAAGGAATGTGGCATTCCTTCTTTGCTTTCTTTAATTTTAGTTGCAACTATTTCGCATCGAGAAATGATTACTTGTCAAGAGTTTTGTGTCATTAAAATGATCTTTTTATTGGCGAACTATTTGTCAAAGATATGGTTATATCAATACAGAAACGCCCAAAAACGAGATCCTTCCACCAGGTGCCCCTCCATTGTCATCTGGAGGTCTGGCACCAGTTGTGAATCCTGTGACTGGTCCTGATGGAGAACCCCTTGCAGATGAGGAGGAACAGGTGCCTGAACCCCCAGTGGACAACAGTCCAAAACCGAAGAAAGCTTGGATGGACTTTGACATCTTCTGTAAATGTTTTAGGTATGAGTGATGAATACTTGCATTTTTTAATCTATTTTTTATCTTCTTTATCTTTTTCTCGTCTTTTTTTTCTTATAATGATAATATGATTCTAATAATGATAATAATAATAATAATAATAATAATAATAATATAATAATAATAATAATAATAATAATAATAATAATAATAAAAATAATAATAGTAATAATATTATTATTATTATTATTATTATTATTATTATTATTATTATTATTATTATTATTATTATTATTATTATTATTATTATTATTATTATTATTATTATTATTATTATTATTATTATTATTATTATTATTATTATTATTATTATTATTATTATTATTATTATTATTATTATTATTATTATTATTATCGAGCCTCAACCGTCTGCAAATATTGGTAATGAATTTTACATAAAATGATTGAATATGTATAATTATAGAAAGAGTCAAAGGTGCCTTTACATTATTGGGTGAACTGTGTAAAAATGGATTTATTGCCTTTTAATAATAAACCTAAAATGTGTTGAAAATGGCATGAAACTGCAAGGTTAAATCTTTTGTTGTTGTTGTTTATTTGTTTATTTGTTTGTTTATTTCAAAATGTCACGCATTGCAAAACTAATTTATCTTTCACGCCAGGACTCTCTACGTTTTCCACAAGTCCAATACATACCTATGTAACCAGAGATATTCAGACCTGAAGGTATTATCAGATTATTAATCTGTATTGTATACCTTTTTCTCCACATTCTTTGCTATGTCTTTTTATGCATTGCCGTGTCAGTTGGTGATCTATTACGGTATCTGTTTTGTGGATTTCTATCTCATTGTAGTCATTAACATTTTTTTTCTTCACTTTTTAAGAACTTTTTTCAATATGTAGGATTGCAATTTACATTATTCATTAGACAAAAATTCAAAAATAAAATGAAAGAAACGCATTTTGTATATGTACATTTATTCGTTGATTTTTTAAAATATTAGTCGTAGAATGGATTAAGTTTTATCTAATAAAAAAAAATTGTTTATTTAAGTAGCTCCTTATTTTTATGTAGAAAATTTATGCAGTATATTTGCATTAATTGTCGACATGTCATATGAAAAGATACCTGTTATTATAATATGTATAAATGTGTGTAGAATTCGAGATATAACTTTTTAGTTCATTAAAAAGACATTGAACATGGATTGATATTACGTTTTTCTTGCATGCCTTGATGAATGCCCATCTGTTAGGAGTCAACGGAGGTGTGTGAAATGTTTATTTAAATTTTGATAAAATCTTAAGGAAGAAGGCCTGTTGTTTTTGTTCATGACCTCTGTTCAAGGTCATTTATACGTTAGAAATTTGAAGTTACACACTTTTCACAAATCACTTGTTCACAAATATTGATTAAGTGGATTCTTATTCATCATTGCATTCTGTCTCACATTTTTAGTTTGTTATTATTTTTTAAGGTTGACATTGTCACATCCCATAGAACCAGGTAATAAGGCAGACCCTTAAAAAATAATTTGATATAATACTGAAAATGTATGCTTACTCGTCGATGAAAATTTAATTGATTGAAAACGTAGTAGCGAAAAGATAATATTAGCATCGTTATTTCTAAAGATGATTGGAAAAGACTTGGAAAGAGATACTAAAATGTCTGAACTCATCATGTAAAAGTTATTCATGTAACTTCGTTTTTCAGATGTTTAAGGACCACTCCGTCAACCACTTGTGTGTTAGTTAACTCTTGCTCTTTTTCCTGATATACAAAATATTTTTTTTTTCAATTTGACTAGGAATAGCTTTTCCTACTTGGCTGATTTTGCTGTGTGTTTGTGTGTTTATATTTATGGGCCGAATTGTGACTCTTCGAATGGTTGCTTTTTGATATGAAATCAAACTGTTTACTTGCAGCACGTAATATATTTAGTACTTGTATAAGTGCTCAATGCAATTGCCCCTGGTAGGCTCCAGACTGAAACACGATTATGTCAAGTAATGCGTGAAGTTGAGACATCAAAATAAACCCTCTGCTAATCCCTCTCTCTCTCTCTCTCTCTCTCTCTCTCTCTCTCTCTCTCTCTCTCTCTCTCTCTCTCTCTCTCTCTCTTTCTCTCTTCTTCCCTCTCTCTGCGCATGTCGAAAAAGACACTAAAAGTGGAATTTCATTGTATTTTCATGACAATTAGATGTACATGTTGAGTTTCTGATATTGAAAGCTTTTGGTGCCTTTCTATCATTGGCCATGTCTCAGCTATCAGTTTTTCCTTATTGTGACAAAAGTACGCCGGTAAATGATTGATAGTTTTTTTCCTAAGTAAGATGAAATCATATTAAATTGCAGTTTTAGATAAACTTGATTTATGTTGTTTACTTGTGGAATTCAGATCAATGCTATTATAATCAATTTATGCTTTCAGGGTCACATCTAGTTGTAGATTTTTTTTTTTCACAAAAAGGAAATTTGTTTACAAATATTTATGGATTTTTAAAAATTATTTTTTTCGCTTAGCTGAGTTGAGATCTATTTATCTGAAACATGAAATGATATTTTAAAGAAGAAACTGAAATATCAAGTTTAATTTTAATGTCATTTATTTTTCAAATGCCCAAAATAAACAAACCCGCATTATTATATATTTATTTTCGAATGCTATACAGTCAAGACATTCATGGAATTTGGCAAATGCCTTTTTAATTAAAATCATTCACCCAATATTCTTCTTATCATACACATGAATTAGTTTGCTTACTAACACTTTTTTTCTTTTGTTTTTTTGCCTGTGTATTATATGCACCCAATTACATGCATTTGTATGTTTGATTCCTTAGATACCACTTTTTCATTTTAGTTGTGTTTGTGTGGGAGTGAAGGGGGGGGGGGGGGTTATTGTGTGATGAAGAAATCTTAAATGTACTTTATGTGTTGTTTTTTTTAATGGCCCTATGACTAATTTATTCCAATGGAATCAATACAAACTTTCTTTAATTTCACGGTATAGAAAGTTGACAAGAGCCAGCACCACTCTAATCACCATCACCAACATCATCAACAGCACCACCAGGTTTGCTCATGTCTGAAGTGCCATTTTATTGAGTCAAAAGTCAAGCCTGACTGTTGTGTTAATGTTTTTTACAGACCTGCCTACTTGAACATTTAAAAATTCATAATTTTTAGGAGATAAAAATTGTAGTCGCAAAAGTTAATTTTTAAATCAACAATTTACCCTCACAAGAATTAAATAACACTTCAAAATCCCTAGAATTATGGTGTCTGGTAGCAACTTTCATTTCCTTGTTTTAATGACTTAGAGCCGTGACCATGAAGTTCTGAAATTGTAGGCAGGTCTGCTGTTTATCAACTTTTTAATTAGTCTGAGAAAATAAAGGAATTAAAAATAGAGTCAGGAACCGGAAGTCTGATAATACAAAAGAAATCAATTTCAAAATGACCAACATCTTATGGTAGTTCAGCTATACGGTGTTTGTAGCATCTGGATTTACATCTGACCATGTAGCCTAACGTATTTTAGTATAATTTTGAGTAAAAATATGAAAACAAAAATCACTATTGCATATTTTTTTTATCACGCAAAATGCTTACATGTTTTAGGTATTTTTAAAGCGTTTTCAATATAAATTAAGATATAGGCTAGACTGGTTTGTGTCTTTTTTCATTTTGTTTAAAATTAGATTTAAAAGTACCACACAGTCATGGCTTATGTCTTTTGACTCATTTAGAATGGCTGCAATCTATTTCAACCTCAATGGAAATAATGTCCCGGATGTAACTCGTATATTCATTTGTTTAATCCACTCTTGTCCTTTCCCAAACCTCTTCATTAATAACACTCAACAGATCTGCCTCATATTTGTATTTAAAAAGAAAAAAAAAAGAACCAAAGTTGAAAATTGTCGTATTGCATGACTGTTATTTTTAACATGCTAACTGTATGTATGATTTCAAAGACTTCAATTGTTGGCCCATTGAATTTCCTTAGTTGTCTGTGCTATTCGTTTAATTTTATTTGAAACATTTTTAGTTCTGATAATGCCTTTATGACGTTTGCCAAAGCAGCTTGAACTCAGAAGCGCATACTAATTCAATCTAAATAACAATGATTAGCAATATCGCTATTTAGCTAATTAAATCGTAATGTGAGAGATATTATTTGTGATTATGACTTGATTTTCAAACACTCACTGCCAATGCCATTCACTTCCTTTTTCGAACTTTTTTTTCATTCTTTTAAGTACCAGTTCGTGTTACCTTTGGTATTTAAAAAAAATATAGATCTATATGGTATTCATTGTTGATTTAAGGGAAAAGAAATCCACTTTTTAAATCCTTTGTGTCAAAGTTTTATCATTATATTTTGTATTATAATCTGATGTATATTCCTAAGATATTTATGTAATGAATAATTGATTAACTCATTGAAGAGGCGTCAAACAAATACATACAACAGGCTAAGTTATACTTGATTACACATCGGACATTTATCCTATGGGGTTTTCTTTTCTTTTCATTTTTTTTTTTATTTTTTTTTTTTTTTATTTTTTTGCTATCATGGAGCCTTTTTAATTGTTATGAAAGTGAAAAATAAGTGAATATTGACCACAATTACGAACCTAAATTTAACTGTTTTCTGTGAAAAACGGTGTCCTTGAAGCAGAGTTACAATCTTATTAATGTATTTTCTTGGAGGATAGTTCAAAAGAAGACAATATGATTTATTGTTTTTCCACCGAATCCAGATAAGAAGGTAATGAAGAAGAAGACAGGTGTACTGCGTACTTATGGATGGATTTGACGTGAAATGAACAGTGGTGATAACGAAAAGTGCAAGAAGTAGTGCTCAAACAATAACATCTTGAATGAAACGCAGATGATTTATACACAGAATTATTATTTTACCGCAAAGCTGAGATCATCATCTTTTAAATGAAAAAAAAAACATAACAAAAAACAAACAAACAACAGAACAATATTCATTTAAAGAACTTTTAAAATCCCAGATATGTGAAAAATGTCCAAAATCTTGCGTCCCCTAGGGTATCACACTGGCCATAACACTGTGTCTTCAATGTTAATAGATTTGTGACCCTCTAATATATATGTTGATGTTTAGCTAAATTTGAATAGTCTTTGATGCAACCATTTGATTGTTATTATATTATGTAATGGCTCTTTATCATACACTAATGTTTTAACCAGAGAACAAACTGGTGATACTGGAATTTTATCCCATACCAATATTACATCGCTCAATTAGTAAAATATTTTGAATAAAAGTACAATATGCCTAATTGGATCTGAAATGTTCTAGTCAAATTGCTGCTGTTGGGAGGCTCTCCACAAATTGTTGTAACATCCGAATAAACCAGCTAGTGCAATTTAATACAGCCTCTCTTTATATGTTTTAGCAAATGTTATGTGGATTCAACGTTAAAAGTCCTTTTTGCATTTCCCCAAGTTTTTGATTAGTCATACTGTTCGCAGTAAATAGATTATCACTACAAATTATGAGATGGTAGACGATGGCATTCTTTCATTAGGTTTAATTATTATTTTATGTAGTCTCTGATGTAAAGAATAAGCGAAGAATGCATCATAAAAATCCAATGAAAACATGTGAGCTGTGCTTTCTGAATTTACTCTTAATTCACTCATCAACTGTATTTCTATTGTTACTCCTCGGGTGTGTTATAACAAGTCAATGTCCATTTTGCATGTTAAATAGAACTAGTCAAGGTCCATCCTTCTTTGCTTATGTTAGAATTGAGTAAAGAATTAGGAAACTAAGAAATATCAGCTAGACCTAATGTAGTTCATGTAAGTAGCAAAAAATGTCAAATGTAAACATGGTGGCTGGTCATCAGTTGTTTTGTCTTATTTTTTCATATCAGAGTATTAGGCTATCAAAAAAAAACAAATTGCGACTGCGATATAAGAGACAAGAAGATTCAGATATAATCTCCCTCCCCCAAAATAATGATCCTCTTTTTCCAATAAAGATGTGAAAAAGTTTGTATAAAACAGCGCCAGACAAAGAAGAGAGAAGAAAAATACAAGGAAAAAAAAAACATCCCAAAAAAATCATCCTGCCTCGGGGCAAGCTGATTTTTTGGGGATTTTTGTTTGTTTGTATTGTTCTTTTTGCTTTGTCTGGCGCTGCTTCATACACACTTTTTCATATCTTTATCTTACACAAATGTCTTCTCCCTTATTTATCACTCTTTTTTTTCAATGAAACGATCACTTAATTTGTAATAATATTGCAATTTACATCCTTTGCTATTCGATCTAGTTAACTTGCTTTACCAATTACCAGTATGTATTGTACTGTTATATATGTGTTACAATCATTGTATACTTATATGATTTACAACTTGATATTTTGACCTAACATTTAATCTCCTGAGTTCATTTTAAATCTGGATGCGAACCATTTAATATTGTTATTTACTTTCTGCCTTTTCTGTATTGTGATGAATTGTTTTATTTCATTTTTTCGTTTTTGTCATTCTAAATTTTATTGAAAAACGTCTATATTTGGTAAAAACTTAGTAATCGTAATAACGTTAACTTCTTAAATTTTAAAATCAAAAGCTAGCTCACTTTCTTTTTAAATTTCTTTACTTTATTTGTCCTTGACACCAACCTATTGTCGAACACTAACTTTATTTTGTTCAATTATAATGATTACTTATTTATTTATTATCTAGTCGGTAAGGGGGTTCATGAAACATTCATGAAACTCTTTGCTGGTTTTGTTTGTTTGTTTTGTTTTGATTTTATTTTCTTTGCTTACTTAAGCATCATTTCGTTTTGCATATTAAAAAAAAAGTTTCATCGCCATTTTTTTATTAAAAAGTTATTTCTCGTCATATTTTTAGGCTCAATGACAGAAATAACTAAGTGCATTATATATTCAAGACTGATTATAATATTGGAATTTGCAATATTCCCTTTTATTTATTGTTAAATTGATGTAATATTATTAGCACTCCCACCTCAATGTACATTTTCTTCATAAAATTCCAATTTTATAACTGAGGTAGAATTATAAATTAAAGTCAATGTATCAGACTTCTTAAAATACTATGTTAAATCTTATATGATTCGGTGTATATTTTGTGGTGCTGTAGTTGTTATGCAATTATACCAGTAATTTGTGGGACATAAAAATACTATCTTTTTCATATCCGTGTACTTTTTTCAGATTTTCAATTACATTTTGATTTTTATTGTTGTGTCATATATAATATATTTTAAGTATTAGTGGTGATCATGTATTTTATGTATCCTCTCCATACATCAAATGTTTTTCTTTTAAATGTTTCTAAAAATGTTGATGGTATTAATATTTGAATTCTTCTATGGGTCATTTAAATCGAAATAGATAAAACCTAATCCTCCTTCTCTTTCAATCAATCAAATAATTCAAAATGTTTCCCTATCACAAATGCATAATGTCAGTTTGTTGAGTCAATTAGAAAAGATATAATCTAGTGTTTGTACTTTCAAATGTATAAGAAATTAATCATTTTAAAATGGCATCATAATTTATGACTTAACTCAATTCTGTTTGTTTTCTTTTGTCCAAAATATCCATTCATTTTGTTTTATCCACATATAAGAGACGTAAAATCCAGTGAAATGCAATTTCAGTTTTGTTGTACTTACTCCTTTTGATGTTACCGACTTATTATGATGAATTACCATGAGAAAAAGATACATGTGATGTTTACTTTATGCATTCATATTAACTGTTTTCTATTCTTTTCACAGAGTGTAACTCCTTCGGCAAATACAGCTCCAAGCAAAGCCGAGAAGAAGCCTCCCCAACATACCTCTGTAGGTCTTTTGTTGTCTTTAAAAGTATAAATACGAGGATTGTACAAAAATAAGGTGAAAATGCTCACATCTCAGGAAGTAATGAATATTTTAAAAGGGGGTATCGCACAAAAACTCCAAATGTACAATGCTCCACATTCACGCCACCCTTGATCATCGGGGATTCTTTGAAAAGCACAACAAACACTATGGTTGCCATTTCAGAGTGGGTCAAAGATGAAGTTTGGGCCGTCATTGGAATTGTGACTGCAAAGGGGAACAACCCATCTCAAATTAACTCTGAATTAGTGACTGTTTATGATAATGATGTGAGGAGTCAAAAAGAAACAAAAAAAACAAAGAAAAGAAAAACATGACACCCCCCCCCCCCCCCCCCCCCCCCCCCAAAAAAAAAACAAAAAAACATAAAAAAACATTTTAAAAAACCCAAAAACCATGGTATAACAGTGGAGCAAAGTTTTTCAGATAAAAAATAAAATTTAAAGACGATCCACATCCATGAGGGCCACCTAACCTCGATGACAGAAGCTGACACGGGATGGGTTGGCAAACTTATCCATGAGGATAGACATATTTATGTGCAAGATTATGCCTGAACACTAAAGCTATAAAATGCATAGAAAAGTTGTTCAATAATGTGACACATGTGAAAGTTTTATTCAATCAAAACAAGATATTCTAATTTGTATACATTTTTTTTAAATCCATGAATTAACAGTGCTCAACTTTTGGTAAATGAGCTATTTATAAAATGATCTAAGTGTAATTAAATTCAACTTGTGAATAATTTGGCCCCCACTGACATAGTGCTATACTGATCTGTCCCAGCGAGATGGTTCGACTCTCTTGAAACATTCACTACCTACTCTATATTGTAGAAGTTTTATAGAACTACACTTGGATTATTTTATAATCTAATTTGTTGCTATTTTCACCTTATTTCTTGTACACCTCACATATATCTTGAGCTTCCTTTTTTGTAATTTTTTAAATGCTGAATTTAATAAATGTAGATGTGTCTATCCCAAGGTGTTTTCCACATACAAACATCAATTAGCTGGCATAAATACAGTGATCCTTCTTCCTTAACTTTACTTGGTCTCTTACAAAACTAAAGTAAAGTTAAACAGACACTGGGGATTGTCCTATTTAGGTCAACAACATTTTGGAAGGTTGTCTTGCTTTTGCCAAATTTAAAGAGAATCAACTAATCATTTACCATTGGGTGAAAAAAAAAGGGGGGGGGGGGAGTGTCAAACTGACATTGAAAAAATAGCCAGGGGTTAACCACTGCACCACTTTTTGACATGTAACATTTAGCAAAATTAAAATTGATTTGCAATGATGACTGTTGATGATGATGATGCTGCTGCTGATGATGATGATAAGGGGGAGGAGGAGGATTATGATGACTGTTCACCTAATTCTATCAAACTCGATCTGTGATTATTTCTTGTCATTTTACTGTAAATACCTGTTAATTTTATTCTGTAAATGAATTGTGTATTATATGAAAGATATTTCACTATGATTTGTTTTTGGTCTAAGGAGTATGCGCTTCCAGATGACTTTAATGCAAATAAAGCTGACGACAATACCCAGCACATTTCCGCGACAGTGATAATGGTATCCTACCTCAGTTCTCAAAATTGGAAAAGACTTAATGTGTTCAAATCTGTTTCGATGATCTTTTAAAAGTTCTCTTTGTGGGTTTGTTTTTATTTTGATTTGATTTGTTTTCCGGATTTCATTTTTTCCTCCCCCTCCCCTTTTTTTTCAGTTTAAAATTTTGTTTGCTTATTGATTATTCTTTATTCATGAACAAGTGGAGCTAGGCAGAAGAGTCATGAGGATTTAATGAATAATGTTCAAAAAGTTAACCTAAAACTTTTCATGTAGTTTTTACTTAGACCTCCGTGTACATTCAAATACAATCATTTGTGCCCCTCCCTGTTAAAGGTTTGTTAAGTAACAAATGTAACAAAGAAATATATATAAAATAAATACAAAGAGTCCATTCTACAAGTAATCGTAATATTAAATGCTTTATGCCATTTGAAAGTGTATTCCATTTATAGGTCTTATGGTTTTTCTGTGTATCATTGTTATTTAATTTAGAAAATAAGGTTTCTCTTTATCATAAGTCTGTTAGATTCATTCAAACTTTCTAAGACTAATGAATTATCTTTAAATATTATTTTTTCTCTCTAGGCTCCAAGTGATGGATCTCCATTCTATTTATGTATCCTTTTACTGTTACTGTGATACAATAACTAAACTTTTTTTAAAATGGCATCACCACGACAACGACACCGTCATCATCATCATCATCATCATCATCATCATCATCATCATCATCATCATCATCATCATCAGCATCATCATCATCATCATCATCATTATCATCATCATCACTATCAGTGTCATCCTCATTGTCATCATCATCAACATCATCATCATCATCATCATCATCATCATCATCATCATCATCATCAGCATCATCATCATCATCATCATCAGCCGCAGCAGCAGCAACGCAATCTTTAATCTCTTTATCATAAGCAGCAAGCCACCACCACCTTTGTTGTTATATTTCAATAAAATCTCCTTGACTACTGATCCAGTTGTGGATAATTTGGCCCCCACCGACATCGTGGTGTCCTACTCTGTCCTAGCGAGATGGTTCGACCCGCCTCTCCCACCTGTGGAGGAGAAGAAGTCTCTCTCCCAAATCAAACAGGGTAAAGACAAGGATGGCGACAAGGACGGGACTAACGCATCTATTAGTCTTGGTAAGTACAGAACAATGTAAATGAAGTAGATAAATATCAACTCAACATATGCGACTTCCTGTCGCAATTTGGTATTATGTCGAGGTGAAACAGAGGTCCAAAACTGAAATTAAATTTAAAGTATGTAATCAATTTTAAAAACGTTTTTGATTTTTTCTTGATTAAGGTCAATCGACTTTTATAATTGAAATTCAAATACAATTTTTAGTGTTTGCTTCACCTATTCACAAAGTCTTATAGAGATTATATAAATATATATATATATATATATTATATATATATATATATATATATATATATATATATATATATATATATATATATATATAATAGATAGATATAAATACCATTCTTTTAAATGGTTTAAAATGTGATCTTTGACACAGTTTGTAAAACAGTGAATGCCACTGGTGTTTTCTTTGTAAGAAAAAGCGGTTTTAGTGTATTTGTGTGTGTGAGAGAGAGATTGTACTTGTGTGTGTAAGTGTGTGTGTGTGTGTGTGTGTGTTTGTGTGCGTGTGTATTAAGGTGTTGCTTCATAAGCGTTCCTAGAGCAAGTATAGATCATCCATCAAACACATAAATGATGACATTGTCACTCAGGTTACAGAACAGTATCTTATCTTCTCCTGCTTATAAACTATTGATACTCTAATTAGCCCATACATATAACCAATATGAGATGTTGTGCTTTCAGTTTAGATTGTTGTTGTTGACTCGTATTAGGTATCGTTTCCATGCCGTTTTACTTTGATCATATAGAATGTAAACGAACTGACACTTAGTATAGAATACATGCATTCTTATTTATTTCCTCTCCACCCAAACGTTTGTTTCCTTCTCACATTCTGTAACACAGATCGTTCACTACAAAGTAAGCAATATTCATGGGTAACCTTAATGTTATCTCAAATAAACTCTTGTTATGTTGTGTTATTTATTTCTTTACATTTTTTCGTATTTGTTGTTTTTCTAATAATTATGTTCAATTCATCTTTTACTCTTTTTATTCTACTCTTGTATTTCATTATTATAACAAAGTTTTCTTCTTTATTTATAATAATTGATATACATGTAATTATATCTAGAATTAATCAATTATTGGCCAAATCAGATATAGAGCAACAATAAATGTAGAAGAAGATTTGTGATTTTATATCATATTGTAATGTGAATACAAAAAATCGTTTGGTTTTTAATGGGTTTTTTTTTTGGGTAGGGGGGGGGGTTGCTTGTAGACAATTCTTTCATTGTTAAAAAAGTTATCAAATTGGATGTCCGAAATCGTTTATTGTCATTATTTTCGAAAATTCCACACTGCCCTATATCTAAATGATTTAAAATGACTTCCTCCCCCAACCCTCGCCATTTTCATTATTCCCATAACATCCATGTGGCTACATGATAAATGAAAACTGAGAAAGTTACAAGGACAAAAAAAATATAACAATATTGAGCTATATGGATCAACTTGACTTTTTAGCTGAGATTTTAACAATAAATGAATAAAATCTATTCTTTCTAAAGGGTCTAGGCCATGGGAAGACTGGAATAATCCAGGCGTCAGCCGCAATGCGATGCAAAGTTGGCTAGGGTGAGGTGACTTGCTCAAGGCCACACTGTGGTGGGTGGATAGTCAAACTCGGTACCTTTTGGATACGAAGCAAAGACAATACCACAGAGCCACGCTGCCTCCTATCAACTTTCTTAAAAGAGAATTATTATATTGATTTTATCCTTATTGCTTTGCTTATTAAAATTGCACTACAGAAGCTGTAAGGATGTAGGGTTTATACTGGTTTTTTATTTTTATTTTGCGTTTTAAAATTTAACAGGCAAAGTTTACTTTTACTCAGATGTCAGAAATATCAGATGTTTTACTTGATATGTCAGATGTTAACATTCTCACCAACGAGACCAGAAACAGCAAATTGTAAACTGCTGAGTCTTAACTCAACAGAAATAAGGTGCCATTTGCTGTCATACTTTAAAATCAATGTAAATTCATGGTTTGTTGTATCTTTTATTTCAGAATCTGTCGCTGGAGAGCAGAAGCCACCACCACCGGTCACTCCTGGCACTCTTGTAGCTGAACCATATTCGTGGAAGAGTCTTGTCACTGGACAACCTATACTCAGACTTAGAACCACTGGCACCAAATCAGCTGTGCTTAGCTTACCTCCAGGGTATGGGCCTGCATCTTGTGTGTCATTTAAAAAAATCTAATTTTAGTTAAAGATTATATGATTATATAGCACTATATGGTCAGCATAACACCTTTTTTTGACGCAAATAATGAGAGGATACATAATAATTTCTCTCTCTCTCTCTCTCTCTCTCTCTCTCTCTCTCTATATATATATATATATATATATATATATATATATATATATATATATATATATATATATATATATATATATATATTTATATATATATATATTATATATATATATATATATATATATATATATATATATATATATATCTCCCTCTCTTATTCTCTCTCTTTCTTTCTTTCTTTCTTTCTTTCTCTCTCTCTATCTCTCCCTCCCCCCCCTCTCTCTCTCTCTCTCTCTCTCTCTCTCTCTTTCTTTCTTTCTCTCTATCTCTCTCCCTCTCTCTCTCTATCTCTCTCTCTCTCTCTCTCTCTCTCTCTCTCTCTCTCTCTCTCTCTCTCTCTCTCTCTCTTTCTCTCAGAGGTGCATGCATGTCCAAGGTTTTGCAGTCATCATGAAATTTATCACTCCCACATGTTTCTGTCTGTCAGTGATTTAGTCAGTGGTGGTCTTTTTGTTGATTCAAGTTTACAGTGTAAATATGTATAGGTGAAACATTTCGCTTAGGTATTAACTGTGTCTTTACTTTTGAACGTCTTCAAACATTTAATTAGATTATAAAATGATTATAGTTTTACAAGCCCAATAAACTCTAGAATCCACTGTATTATTTTATATATATTTATGAATGTTTCAATCCCTCAGCCGTCACGTTCTTCGCTTCATAATGACATCATCTCTAGGCCATCACATTCACATGTGCTCTACTGTCAACTTTGTCTTTGGAGATGAGGAGACCGTCATGCCACAACTTACCAATGTAGGATATTTATTGGGATAGCATTTCTTTCTAATTTTACTTTTAATCATGACATGACTATTTATGATAAAATCGAGATGAGAGAGAGAGAGAGAGAGAGAGAGAGAGAGAGAGAGAGAGAGGAGGTATATTACATTGAATATACTGGAATGTATTTAGTTTACATATCTATACCATAAGTCATGACTATTTATAACAATAATGAGATGAGAGAGAAAGTAGAGCAGAGCAGAGAGAGAGAGAGAGAGGGAGAGAGAGAGAGAGAGAGAGAGAGTGTGTGTGTGTGTGTGTGTGTATGTGTTAAAAGTATGTATCAACAATGCAACTACTAAATAAAAGTGCATTGCTTTTCTGCTTCTTTATCTGAGTCGTAATCTATATGATTTCTCGTCTAGAATGATTATGACAATTATATTTTACATTGTTTGTTTCCTGTAATCATTGATTCTATGTAATATAAAGGCAGTTAAGATATTATAAAATGCATCTTAGGAAATGATTGATCAAATTTTTCAATAAATCTTTTTCAGGAGAGTTGTCGTTTCCGTGACAACGCCACACAGATCATCAACAATCTTGGTAAATGTATTACAACCTTCTCAGATCCAGAACACTTCA